>NC_068987.1:32300949-32305626 GCF_001194135.2 Octopus bimaculoides | reverse complement strand
ATTTGTGGAAGATATCTAAGAATGGTCATTTGGTCATTCGTAGGATTGAGAGGAAAACATTATAAAATAGAATTTAAAATTAGGCAGAAAAGAAATTTTCTATTTGATTATTTTTATTGTTTTTCTTTTGTTTTTTTCTTTTGTTTTTTTGTTTGGTTTTGCTTTGCTTTGTTCTTTGCTTTTGTTTTTGTTTTTTTTCTCATCTGAAGGCGATTCGGTTTATTGAGTGATGTGTTGAAGAGATAGGCTGGTAAATGAAGAAAGTTTTCATTATGGGAATTATTAATTTATGTGGGGAGATAGTGTTGGGTTTAAAGGTAATATCTGCAGGAAATATTTGCTCTAAGCGTATCGTTCTCAACTGGGGCAGATATGGTACTTGGGGATCCATATAAGATATTGTTGTTAGCATTTATCTGCAACAAATTCCTTATACTTCTTCAATACATCAAATATCTTAATTATTTATGCAATACCTAATAATCCTTAATTCTAAAAAATATAACAGGAATTTTTCAAATATAGAATGATTATTAGGGTTCAACCGAGTAAAATAGGAATCAAAGAGATCCATAGGTGAAAACAAATGGTTGAGAACTACTGCTCTAAGCAGTACACCCTAATTCCATTTTTTTTAATGGTATTTTACCGAAACCTATTGCTGACATCCTTATTCTGTGTAACGATGTTACTACATTCCCTATTCTCTTACATATATATACTGATCTGTCTTGCTGCCTGAGCTAAATATATATGCTGTCTTGATCAAATAAGATTGAAACGTGTCTATTGTGCATAGACGTTGGCTTTAAAAACAAGACCCACATCTAACTTCTCGTTGCAACCTTGATATCAGAGTTATGTCCCTTACCAGGTTTTTTTAGATTTTAAACACCTCTAGATATCAGTTAATGGAAGTTATTCAACTTGCTATATGGCATGTGTAAGATCACATGCATGCTCACAGTGTATATACATATATACACATGTGGA
Organism: Octopus bimaculoides; assembly: GCF_001194135.2. Taxonomy (NCBI): domain Eukaryota; kingdom Metazoa; phylum Mollusca; class Cephalopoda; order Octopoda; family Octopodidae; genus Octopus; species Octopus bimaculoides. Next base: position 32,304,633 of record NC_068987.1, on the reverse strand, counting down.
TGTGTGTGTGTGTACAGTTCACTCAGTTTTAGATGCCAGTATATATAAATATATATGCATTATGTATGTACATTTTTGTGCACTAAACTTATAGGTGTATGTGTGACTGTTATTTTGTATGTGCATGCTTGTGAAATAGCTGTTTAATGTACGATTAATTTAAATTTAAGCTTGTGCGTATGTGTGTATGACTGTGTGTGTGTCTATCTGTGCATGTATATGTATATATAGATATATAGATAGATAGACAGATAGATAGATAGATAGATAGATAGATAGATAGATAGATAGATAGATAGATAGACATCAGACAGACAGACAGACAGGCAGACAGACAGGCAGGCAGGCAGACAGACAGTCAGGCAGGCAGGCAGACAGACAGACAGACAGACAGACAGACAGACAGATAGATAGATAGATAGATAGATAGATAGATAGATAGATAGATAGATAGATAGATAGACTTTCGAACCAAATTAATTGGAGACTTCCCGGCAGGACTACTTCGATTCAGCAAATTATAATGATATAGACTTCATTTTTCACAACAGGTGGCGCTTGTGGTATCTTGCTTCATTTCCTAATGCTTACAGCGGAATATGTTATATATCTTAGTTTACTTTTCTAATCAAAACTTCTATTAAGAAAATAGTGTGGGACGGATGTGGACTCAAGTAATGAAATAGAGAGCTAGTTCTTATTCTTAGAAAAGTACTCGATTTATTTTTATTCTAATTCTAAAATAACGTCGATATTTATCATCCCTGGAGAGAACATACAAGTATAACTGCTGGATATAACACGTTTTATATCTTGTGCTCTGAATCATCTTTGGTGTACTTAAAATAGTGCATAATCGGGATGCAGAAATAGCTGTGGTGTTACAAAGTTCACTTTACAGATACGCCGTCACATGTTCGTTCCCACTTTCTGGTACCATGAGAAAGTGTCTTGTGCTATAATCGCAGGTCGACCAACGCTCAAATTCGATTGATAGCGGTGCTGCATGTCTTTTGTTGTTTTGTATTTCTCTCTAAATTCATTGTTAGGTCGGCTGGTTTCTTTGTAATTTATGAATTCGTCTGAAAAGGTGAAAACTGTAAACGTCATGATTCTAACTATTAATTTGGCCGTATGAGCACAGTGTTCTGTCGTAGGCTCACAATAAATTTACAGCAAAGAGCAATTGCGACACCTGAAGCCATATATACTCAAAACTAGATAGGAAAATATTTATAAACCATATATCCATGCTTTATAGAATCCCCGACAAATATAGACGATTAATTATAATGCAATACTCGTATCACAACACAAAACTAAATTAAACACAAAGATTGTATACACACATCACAAACAGGATAAGCACGTGACTCATGATGCGAAAACCTAACAGTCAAATTCGGTGGTAAATTCTGCATACATTAAAGTCACCCAATGTAAAACACAGGCATCACATAAAACTAAAATAGGTCATATTCTGATTATGAGACTGAGATAGTCTGGAATAGAGCACTTAGAAACTTTGTTTTCCAAAAAACTTCAAGGAAATGCGAAAAACACTAATGAAAAAGTTTAAACTGCAACATACCTAAAAGAAAGCACTATTCCTCATATCTGTGTACGCATGCGTACGTATGTGTGTACATATATGTGTGAGTGGATGTGCATGCCACAAGTCCACCAGAACATAATGACGAGCTAGTATCTAACCTAATAATTCTAATGCCACTAATTTCATGATATACTGTTACTAGTAACCAATTAAAACTTCCAACTTGGTCCAATTAAATATAACCTTAAAAAGCTTTAGCATAGAATAAAAGAACAGAAACTATTAGATTAGATTAGACTATTAGATTAGACCCAGTCCCTTACCAGGTGTAGCTGTCCCCTTACGAACTGCTTTATTAGAAAGGATTATGGTTTACACACTTAACTATACCATTCGATCCAACGTTGTACGACAGCGCGAAAATATATTTAAACGCTACCTGGAAATTACAAGACATTTGATACATTACACACATGTACTTGTAATTGAAGACAATCCACAATACATAACACAAGTACCTTTTCAAACCATCAACTACATAAAAAAGTTAAATTCATACAATCTACCAGTAACACGATAATAGAAATTAAAAGGACAAATGAAACATTAGACTAACGTTTAATGAACACAATTAAATAAAAGGGGGAAATAAATTAATCCTTATTAAACTTATGTGTTAATGATTACAAAGACAGAATTAAGTAAAACGAAGAAGACATCACGCAAGTGTGAAATAAACAACAAACCAATTAAATTACAACGAATTTAAAGAACGATTACACATGATAATTAAACCAACTAACCAGCATACGTGTTATATTTACTAGCGAGATTAACACACTATTTAAAATTTATATAACTTACCTGAAGCTTCAAACAAATAAAACCTAAAGCATACTTCAATAAAAGACATCGAAAAGTTAAACAAGAATTACACTAGTAATTAATAAACGAAATTAAATAACAGAAAAAAGCAAACATGAATTATTGCTTATTATACTAATGCTTTATTGACTACTAAAACGGAATTAGAAAATAATAAAAAGAAAGAATATTACCAGACCGTTAATTAAAAAGTCAAACGAATAAAACTGCAATAAATGTAAAGAAAATAACGCAATAAAAATAATAAAACGGAAAGAATATTATTCTACCGTTAAACAATAAACTAAATAAAACTGCAATAAATGTAAAGAAAATAAATCCTTAATTACGTCACTTAGCAAACATACGTGTTGCGTGTGAGTACAGGACCATCTCAACGATCAACAGTTCCCTCTCAATAACCTAGTTAAAAAGGTCAAGACTTGCTATACCGAAAGTACAGGAGGGGATAAACGCAACGAAAGAAATCCAGATAGATACATACATACATACATACATACATACATACATACATACATACATACATACATGTGTGTTTGAACGTATGTGTGTGTAAAATCGTTATTTGTACAATGTACTGGAACGAATATTTGCTTACCGCTGCCGAGGTCAACTTTGCCTTTCATCTTTTCGGGATCGACAAATTAAGTACCAGTTGCGTACTGGGATCGATCTAATCGACTGGCCCCATCCCTACAAATTTCAGGCCTTGTGCCTAGAGTAGAAAAGAATATTTGCGTACCTATTCTTAATACAACTAGGCAGGTTCAGACGTAAAATATGCTTGTTCGTTGTCTCGTACATCAAAAGAGAACAATTTCTTTTTTATGACGATAGTGTGTTCAACACACTCAACTCATTGGCGCAGAGGATCGAAGGAGAACTGTATTTCGACATTCTGTGTTTCGACATTCTGTGTTTCGTCAGTCAATGTCTCAGCAGCCAAAAATGCTTCGGTCCTTTGCGTGGGCTTCGTTTATATTTTCAGCAAACAAACAGTTTTCTGATCAGTGCTTATATCTGCCAGTTGATATAAAGCCGATATTTGTACCGTGTACAAGGAGATCTGGAACAAATATTTGCGTGTGTGAATATGTGTCCGTACGCGCGTGCGTGTGTGTGTATACGCAAATATTCGTTCCAGATGTCCCTGTGCATGGTACAGATATATATATATATATATGTGTGTGTGTGTGTGTGTGTGTGTGTGTGTGTGTGTGTGTGTGTGTGTGTGTGTGTGTGTG
>NC_068987.1:32296352-32300497 GCF_001194135.2 Octopus bimaculoides | reverse complement strand
TATATATATGCAGCCAGTTTTTCAAGCTGAGAGGATGTAAACTCTGTTTGACTTTCTTCTCTTTTTCTCTACCTCCTGACGAAGGATTGAATCCGAAACGTTGGATATTCCACACCTCATGGCAACTTCACTGTACCCTTTTCACGTCTTTCTATAAGCGGAGCTACTAGATTATTACATATATATATATCTGCTAAGCTGAGTGTATCACATCATGCTTTTTGATTGTTCTGTAATCTTTACACCCCTTCACTACCCTTCTTACCTGATCTTATTTTTCTTAACTTTTTCTTCTTTTCCTTCCTGCATTCACCACACATTTTTGCCACATCAATGCTAATTCTATCGAATTACGCCAGCCAGTTAAACTACATGTTTTCCCTCAAATATTTTGAACGTTATTTTCATGCTACACAAATCATATGTATATATGAATGCTGTTAAGCCACAACCACCTGATGATCTAAAAAAGAAAACTCGAAATCGAATTAGTGGAATTTCCTCTTGTATAGCGTGTAGAATTTGCATATAAGATTATTTCGAATGCAATTTATGCGATGTATGTTTGTGTGTGTGTGTGTGTGTAAAGATGCATGTAAACAATTCTTAGCATATGTGTGTGCGCGGATATATGTATGTGTGAGTACGTATTCTTCCTTTCATACATATTTAAACAATATATATATTAATCAGCTGGTCTTATGCAAGTATTTCTAGAAATGAACCACGTTTAACGATAATTAATTAGAACCTTCATCAGAATACTAATGTAAAACAAGGAATTTGTTCAAAGGATTTCTATCCGCGTACGAAAAAGGTCAAAAGCGTAATATTTCTACGGTAACGCTTATAGACTGACAAGGCGAGTTAGCTTAACCCTAGACAGCCGAGTAAGAGCCACTGACGAGCATTAATCAAATGCGAGATCACTGGTGATCTGGCTATGCGTCGGATACTGTAGGAAGCCTGTCTCCCTTGTAAGTCACAAAATAAGTGCTTTCGCGAGATTAAGAGTGGTTTTGACTCTTATTTCTAGTAACGCTGGTGCTAACAAGTACTCTTAGTCACTTTAGTGACTTCTATGTCTATATACTTAAATGTGTAATGGTGTGTCTGTGTGTGTTTGGGGTTACTCTAGCTCCTCCCACACCGCCCAACCGATTTTAATGATTTTCGGCACATAGGTGGTTCACATGCCCTGAAGTTCAAATAAGGCCGTAATGTTTTCGAAAACTTGATAATGCTCAGTTGGCATCGATTTTTGTGAGCTCAATCGGGCGTTTGAATGAAAATTCCCATAACGATGTTATGTCTCCTGCAGCTTTTGCATTTTTGTCCGATTTTAATGAAAATCGATGAGTGAGCGAGGCTCATGGCAGTGCTTGCTGTCAATATATGGCGTTGACAAAAGATCGATAATTGCGCCAGCACAGTGGTTTTATAAAGCCAGTTGACTGTTTGCGTGCAAATACTCATAGGGATTTTATTTTTGGCCGTAACTTTTCTATTTTTTATTTGATTTTAATAAAATTTGAGATTTAGTTAAATTTTGTGGTAGGGGAGACGGTAAAAGTTTTCACTTAATTCCAGAGCTGGCATCAACTAATGTACATGAACTGTAATCACGTATAAAATTTCAGCGGTCAGAGGTGGGATTAACTGCAACACGGAAAGCATGAGTAACGCCGGGTCAAACAGCTAGTATGTGTGTATATATATACTTGTATATGGTGTGTTGCGAAATTATGGAAGGGAATCCCATAAAACTCAACAAGACTCAAGATTTTTATATGACATTATATTTAAATTATTTTGTATATTTTGTATACTTATGTGCACTCCCATACTCGTAATTTTTCGTATATTCATAATACACAATACTCTTCTATTACCGGAATATTAATTAATCACCAACCTAATACCACAGTATGTATCCCTCTCACATTATGCCAAGCTAGTTCCTTAACTGATATTTTATTTATACTTAAACATAGTTACTGTATTACCTTACATATCATTACATATAATTTAAACCCTCTATTTTTCTATTATTTTATTTTTCATTCCCTGCTTACTTATCTCCCCTACATTGTTATTTTTCAGTACCTCTATTTCCAATAATGATAAACCTCTGAACGCTCTTTTTTCATCTCTATAACCACAGCAAGTATATACGATCTAAACTGTAATATTAACAACTATTTTTCTGTTATTACCTATTTTCAGCCTTATATTTAATACATACAAACGAATATTAGTTCTTATGCAAACACAAGTCCATTTTACGCAGCTTATTCTCTCTTTAACTCTTTCTACCCTTATAATACTTGTTTACGTTAACAATACAGCAGCCCTTTATACACTATCTCCTCTTGATTAACTTCACTCTCATGTATATATTTTTCTAAAATATACACCACACTTAGTATTGTTTCTAACTGTAAGGTCATATCTCAATTCAAATGTAGCCACGCCTTTCCATTGAACATTTCTATACAACCTTTGCACTACGTGACTTATTTCGAGTAGCAATTACTAATCTCCTTACTCATCTATACTAACATGACAGTAATCCTTTCTACTATAGGCAGAGAAATCTGTACTAAGGTGTTAGTCGATTATATCAACACCAATACTTGACTGGTTCTTGTTTTAGCGACTCCGAAAGGATCAAAAGCAAAGTCAACTGCGGAGGTATTTCAACTCAGAACGTAAAGAATCGGAAGAAATGCTGCTAAGAATTTTGTCCGACGCGCTAAGGATCCTGCCAGCTCATCGCCTTAAAGAACATTCTATTATAGGCAGAAGGCTTGAAATCTTAGCAGATGAGGGATAGTCAGTTTCATCGACTCCAGTGCTCAACCGGTGCTTATTTCATTGACCCTGATGGGATGAAAGGCAAAGTCAAGCTCGGCGATATTTGAACTCAGAACGTAAAGATCCGAAAGAAATACTGCTAAGCATTTTGTCCGACTCGCTTACGATTCTGCCAGCTCACCGCCTTAAAGAACTTGATAATAAAGCCGACAAAAATCTTTGTTTCATTCCTGATTTTTTTTCCTGATATTAGAAATGGTGTTTTTGTACTTTTTATTTGTCAAGTGACTTCGGTTTCTTCGCTCTGGGTTCATGGCTGCATAACTGTTCTTTTAACTTCCCTTCTAAAGGCAAATATTAAAAGAGAGAGAGAAAAAAAAACGTTTGTCCGCTCTGTCCCACTTAGACAGATAGATAAACAGACAAGAGTGCAGTATGTTAAAATGAAATTAGACGGCTGCTACCTAATAACATCACAGGGTCCTTGATCTTACTAATATTTTCTCCTTCTTATGATAAGACTGTCTAATATAAACACAAGTCACACAGTAGTTAATATATCGATCATTGTGGAATGAAATGGAAAGTGAACTCTGACGATATTTCATCTGAGAAACGTAAAAAATTTTGTTAGATACACGAAGACATTCAGTCCGATGTTTCACAGATTCTAACTTACACCTCTTCCACACTTACGTCGATAATAGCAATATGGCGATTGTTTAGATTAGTATCAGTTTATGGCATTGACAGAAGAGAAACAACAACGCCCCTGTGAAGTTTTCCAGAGAGATTGAGTGGGACAGGAGGAGGGAGACGGGGAGAGAAAAAGAAAGACTGAATGAATGAAAGAAAACCGAAAGAAAGATAAGAAAGAAAGATAAGAAAGAAAGAAAGAAATATAGAGGAAACAAGAAAGAAATACTGAGGAAATGAAAGAAGGCTACCATAGCGTTTATTGCTGTTCATATGAGAACATAAAAGTTTTAGAAGACACGTGTGGCCTGAAATATAATGAATCTAGAATGTTCACTGCTGGTTGTCATCTGAATGGTTTCACTTCTAAAGTTCTCCCAGCATTGTTTATTGATTAAATCTAGTCACATCGAAATTTCCGGTCGTAGTGACGCCATCTTTCTTTCACTGCAATTGCCTTCATTTTGCGATTTCAGAAAAATATCATGATTTTTTTTTTTCTCTTTGTTACTGAATTGCAATGAAGAAGCGACTTTTAAAAAATTATTTCTTTATTTTCACTTAACATTGAATTAATGCAACGCAAGTCTACACATACATGCATACAATATATATATATATATATATATATA
>NC_068987.1:32292547-32296138 GCF_001194135.2 Octopus bimaculoides | reverse complement strand
ACATACATATATACATATATGTGTAACATATATATAAATACATAAATACCTAAAAATATATACATACATATATATATAGATAGATAGATAGATACATACATACATACATACATACATACATACATACATACATACCAGTGTGTGTGTCTGTGTGTCTGTGCGTGTATATGACTTCAAAATCAAAGGCAGATAAAGGATGGAAAACATTTTAAACATTTTGGCCTTCTTCCAAAGAAATAAAGGCTAGATCAAACACAGGTGTGAAACCAAATTCGTCATATTTTTCGGGAACTAATATGTGTGTGTGTGTGTGCGTGTGTGTGTGTGCATGCGTGTGTGTGTGTGTGCGTGCGTGCGCGAGCGCTTGTGCGTGTGTGTGTGTGTAAGCGCGCGTGTGTCTGTGCGCGCGTGTGTCTGTGCGCGCGTGTGTGTGTGCGTGTGCGTGCGTATGTATATACGTACATATATACATGCTTACACACACTGGCAAATGTATATGTATATATATGTATGTGTATATATATATATATATATGTGTGTGTGTGTGTGTGTGTGTGTGTGTGTGTGTGTGTGTGTACAGATAGAAGAAAGACATGTAGTGAGAGGAGATAGATAGATAGATAGATAGATAGATAGATAGATAGATAGATAGATAGATAGATAGTTGTGCTCCACGTTAAAATACATTAGCTGAAATAACAGATCTGATATGTGAAACAATAAATATGTTGACGTGAAATGAAGTAATCACATAAAGTAAATACTTCTCATTGTGCACTTCTTTCTCGCCAGTAGCTTTCCTATTACTTCGACTCTGAATGTTAAGTTTATGTTTTAGACAGCATTCCTTAAAGGTTCCTTCACTCATACCACTGTTAAATATTTCGACCTGATTATGTTCTCTAAAGGATTTCATACTGGCATTTAGCATTTAACATTAAGGAAAGATAACGTTATGTTCTTGCTCTTGTATTCTTTTACATGTACGTTTTATTAATTAACATTTAGTACTTTTGTAGTTTATTTTTACATTCTTGCTGTTAAGCAACTGACCATGCATATACCTCGTTGACAAGGGTTAACACGTGCTAAGAAGTTTGTGATAATATGAGATATACATTATTTGCATTATTTACATTTGACAGATATTTGTCCTCATCTTGTTTGTTGTTAACACAACGTTCCGGCTGATATACCCTCCAGCGTTCATCAGGTATCTTGGGGAAATTTCGAACCTGGGTTCTCATTCCTAAGGTATTTTTTGATGTTGTTGTTATTATTATTATTATTGAGTGAGAGAGCAGTGCATGCCATCAAAGTGACACTGGGGTACAATTATACGAAGCCCAATACACCCATCATTACTACCCGTCTGATAAAGGTACACCAGGCACATGCATCGCAACCACACGTGCGCAACATGGTGATCTTATATTAAGATAAATAGTGCACGACCTTGCAGGTGGGCCCAGTTAGAATTTTTTCAGGTTGATTAGCCCATCCTGCTCAAAAGGTACTTGAATAAGGTTTTTTAAAGATGATGAAAAAAAACACCCATGCTTTTCCAGAGGTGAATTATTCAAACCCCAAAGAATTTCTTTCAACATATGGCTATGATGCTCCCCCACTACTTCTGCTCGAGATCAGAGATGCGTGAGTGTGTGTGTGTGTTTTGTGTGTTCATGTGTGTGTGTGAGCTCTTGCTTGTGTGTGTGTGTGTGTGTGTGTGTGTGTGTGTGTGTGTGTGTGCCTCTGCTCCTGTGTGTATGTATGTATGTATGTATGTATGTACGTGTGTGTGCGCGTGCGTGTGCGGAACCTCTGCTTGTGCGTATGCGTGTCTACTTCTGCTTGTGTGCATGTGTGTGCCTCTGCTTGTGTGTGTGTGTGCGTGTTGAGTTTGTGTATACAGACCTATAAGGAAATACTCGGTATAGTTAATAGAGTTTATTCGTTCGATGATGATGGTTCCCAGTTCGTCGTTACTTATATATCATTTAAAGACATTTCATTTAGATTCAATTAAATATATGATTGTCATCAAATTTACAATGAAAATTTCTCAATTTCCGGACATTTGATCTTAATTAATTCTAAAGTATTTCAAACAACCAATGTGATTGAAATGATACTGCGAAACAACGATTATAACATATAATAATACATTGTGGTGATAGACATAAAAATATTAATAATATTCAAATTTAACTTCAGAATTTATTTTAATGACCCAATAAAAATGAAAGAATTTCAAGCTCGATGAAATTATACGCATACAACGGACAGTAACTTTACTGAATATTGCAAGGCATTTAGTGTAGAGTTCTATCATTTATACCACTCTGCTCTCATTATATGTCCAATGAATGGCATTTAGATAGAAGATGGTGTTCGACTCTTAAGCATTTTCACATAAATTACTCCAAAGTGAAACAGAATTGTGATAGGGAAAATTTTGTTATTTTTAAAAGAAAACCCTACTGGAACAGATGATATACAAGTACAAAATTAAATTCGTCATATATTCAATGAGTTGTTAGGCGTGGCTGTGTGGTTAAGAAGCTTGCTTTCCAACTATGTAGTCATGGGTTCAGTACCACTGTGCGGCATCTTGGATAAGTGTCTTCTAATATAGCCGTGGGCCAATTAAAGCCTTGTGAATGGGTTTGGTAGACAGAAATTGAAAGCAGCCCGTCGAGTATATGTATATGTAAATATCTAAGCGTGTGTGTCTTTGCGTTTGTGATTGTCCCCACCCCCACGGCTCAACATAAGAAGTTGTTTAATATATGTTCACATGACTTAGTATTTCGGCAAAAAGACCGCCGATATAATAAGCACCGGGCTTTAAAAATAAGTATTGGGGACGATTTGTTCGACTAAACCCTTCAAGACGGTTCCCTAGCATGGCCGCAGTCCAAGAAATCAAGCAAGTAAAAGACAAAAGATAAAAACGGGAAATTCGAGCTGAAAATTGCATAATATACAAAAGTGAATAAAAATTGTACAGAGAAATATACACGATTCATCCAAATACTTAAAACAACTTTAAACAAGGAAAGAAGAGCAATAAGAATGAAAAGTGCAATGGAATACCTGCTGGGCCTGTACCAAAGGTTTAATAAAGAAATCTTCCAAAGAAAATGAGAGAGTATATCTAAAATATTATTCCATTTCCAACGGTAACAGCTACTTCATTTTAAAGCTTTTGATGTGGCCTACATTTATGACCAAGTTCCGTTTGTTTCAAATTATAATATTAAATCGAAACAAATTTATCCTAAATTTTTAATCACTTGCATCCATGAATTCCAATTATCGTTTTTAATTTTGAGGAAAACATTAAAATCAATATTTTTAATAGAATAATGTAAATGCAGATATAAAAATCAATATTTTTAATTGAATAATGTATATGCAGTTATAAAAATAGATTGAAAACTAAAATCCCCACTTTTGTTATTAAATCTGTTTGTTAAGGCAATAGATTTTGAAAGTTTCTTAATTAAATTTACAATTGACGATCCCGAGCGTAGTGAGTAGGTGCAGCTAGCATTTAGATATACAAAGAAAGAGAGAAAGAGAGGAGAA
>NC_068987.1:32285740-32292052 GCF_001194135.2 Octopus bimaculoides | reverse complement strand
ATATATATATGCGCGTATATATACACGTATGTGTGTATCTGCAACTGGAAGTGGATGTAAAATAAACTATTTTCTTTGATCTAACAATATTGCATCGAGTGTAAAATATTTGGCAAATTAAAAATATTTGACGAACTTATAATTATTAACACACAAATAGATTTTTGGCACCACAGCATCAATTGGCAGCCATGATTTTAAAACTTGTTTTATTTACTTTCACTTTCGTTTCAGAGGCACTCTGTTTTAATTAATTTATTAATTAATTAATTTAGTTATTTTGTTTTATAACATTTGCTTTGTTAGTTCCCCCACCACCACCGACCATCCTTTGTTTTCGGTTTTAGCTTCATGTTTTATGTTTTATTCAGCTGATGTTCTTCCGTAGAGAACACCTCAAAATTATATAATATGATAGTTCTTGATTTGATGTAATTTGGAGTCTCAAGGGTTGTCTTTGAAACGAAGCAAAATTAAAATAACAACATATAAATAAATACAAGATATCTTTACACAATTAAGGTATGCGAAAATTTGATTTAAAGTTGTCTTTGTTAAATACGACGACGATGATTGTGGCGAGTGTGATAATGATGTTGATGACTGTTGTGGTAGTCATAATATTGATCATGATCTTGGCAATGATGGTGGTGGTGGTGGTGGTGGTAATGTTGATCATGATAATGTTCTTAGCTATGATGATGGTATTAATGGTGGGTGTTGTTGGTGATGGTTTGCTGTAAAAGTAATGTTGATGGTTGCGTTAGAGATTGTAATCGTTTCGCAGTCTTGGGTTAACTCGATAAAAATAACTCTGCATTTACATTTGCTTTTCAAACAGTGGAGAGTCAAACAAAATATTTTATGACATATAGTTCTGCTCTTGAATAACTTGAGTTCAAATCCCACAGATTAACCGTTATCCTTTCAAGGCCGATAAAATAACTAGCAGACCCATCATCACCATACAAACCACCTTTGGTTTAGAGAATAATGGTGGTAATGGGACGTTGCTAGTGTTCTTGTTTAGCTTCAGGTCAACAGTGATCGAGCTGATACATGACCAAATGGTTTCCAACCTGAGTTTTTCTTCAGTCATGGTGTATTTAACATTACATTCGCTATCGTGCCGTTTGCATAGCACTACATTTGCATGTGTTCCTCCTACTTAAAGAGGATAGGTTGCAATGTGTTGAAATTTTAGTTCTGTTTCTAGCTATCTAGAAGCTATCCTGTACAAGTTATTTCTATCACTAATGTTGTTGTCTAATTCCGGGTTATCTATGACCGAGAGGAACTATGATCCATCCATGGCGTTCTCATCTTTTATTTTCAGACTGTGTTATCATGGGCTACATTATTTAAGGTGTGCTTTCTTTTTTAAAATGGTAAGGTGTTATTTTTCAGAGGAATTGTCTATTTTTACCCGGTGGATCAACTATGCGTTCACTTGTATAGAGATGATTACAGTGATGGTGATGGTGATGTTGCTACTGACGGAATATTGTGTTCATGGATCAATCATCGAGACTGGATGCGCAGTTTCTGTCAATACTGGTGCCTTGGGGAAGATTTTGAAGCAATTTTATCAGTTACCAACTATTTTTTAGTAGTGTTGGTATGTGGAGCTATAAATTATGTTTTATGACATGAATATTCTCCACGGAGTGCATACTGTCTGCAGGACACGGGTAACAACACGAACCCAGGCTAATAGTGAAAGGGAGAAAGAAAAGGTAGTGAATCAATGAAAAGCAGTTGTAGAGAATCGATAAAAGAGTTGCCTAAAGGGACCGTGTTTCGGACACTTAATTTGACTTAATGTCAGCTCCCGCTGGAGCTGACATTTCCTACACTGTTGGGGAGAAGTTAAATTCAGAAATACCCTTCATTTTCTAACTCAATACAGATGGTAGGGTGTTGTTATTTCATTGTGTTTTAGCTGATATTTCTAGCGAACTAAGCTTCCAGTTAGCTATTTCTTTGTTGGCTTGTGTACTTTTTAACAGATCCGTGTGTATGTATGTTATTAATTATTTCAAAGATAAATACGTGTTTACACTTGTGTATATATTAATTAGATTACGTTTAATGTGTATAATGTCTTTGTGATATAGAAGTCCAGTTACAGAGAATATTAAATGGGTTATTCTAAGTAAATATTTGATGACAGCTATATTATAACCGAATATTCGATCTATGCTTGTACATACTGCTACAATGGTTTTGTTCTACGTCGATATGATATATTTATTACCTTTGATATTTAAAAATATTTTATTACGTGCACCAATCTATTTTATAAGAAAAACCAGAATTGAGTTACTATAAACACATCAACGCTGATTTGCTTACAAATATTTCTTTTAATTTATGAAACCATCATTAATATATTTTATTACTTCATACGCATACCATCAACATATTTACATTATGTCTTTCATGGTTTATATTATCGAGAATCCCGCTTACATTAATCGCTATAAGGGCGGCGACCTAACGGAATCGTTATCACGCCGGGCAAAAATGCATAGCGGCATTTCGTTTGTCTCTACGTTCTGAGTTCAAATTCCACCGAGGCCAACTTTGCCTATCATTCCTTTTGGAGTCGATCAAGTAAGTACCATTTAAACACTGGGATCGATGTAATCGACTTAACCCCTTCCCCGAAATTGCTGGCCTTGTGCCAAAATTTGACACTGATATTAATCGGTATGAATTCTCTCTCTAATACACTTCAATGTCAGACATTATCTACAGACGTACTATTTTCTTACACATTCCTACCGATGATACAGTGGCCTCCGCTTTGCTGATATGACTGATCTCAAGTTACAGCCACCCAAGCACATCGAAATCCTTTTTCTCAAGATCCCAGGGGCGTGACATAAAGGGTACGGAGTGTTGCTGCGTAGGATGGCCACTTTGGATGAGGGCAGGCATGTTGAAGATATATTACGTTTAAGGAAAGGGGCAACCAATTTGGCTACCCCAAAGAGTAGCCAAAACCCACGCTACACCCTATCTACGCCATTGCCAAGCTTGTCATCTCATCAACTCCCTCTTCGAAATTTCAGACTAATTCCCTTTTTTTTCCAATCTTTTTTAGCTTTGTAGTATTCATTTATTACTCATATTTTTCCTGCAGTTTTCAAGTTGCAACTGTTCGAAAGGAACCTTAATTGCGTTGATTTACCAGGTCTCGGACGGCTAACGAAGGCGATGGACGTAACTCCTTTCTCTAGAACAGTGTTTCTTAACCAGGGTCCATATGAATCCTGGGAGTTCATACAATATTTTATGGGTTCCACACTAGCAAAATAGTGGGGTTCGATGTAATCGACTTAACCCCTTCTCCGAAATTGCTGTCTTTGTGCAAAATTTGAAACCAATGTTGATCGGTATGTATTCTCTATCTAATACACTCCAATATCAGACATCACCCACAGACGTATTGTTTTCTCATACGTTTCTACCGATGATACTACCACAGTAGTATTTTAAGGGTTCATGAAAACTTTTGATTTAAATGTATGTATTGCAAGAAACATCTAGGTTTCTTTCTCTGTCATATTACATAGTTCAACCTACACAAGAGAATGAGTGGATGACAAAATAAGTATTTTGAAAGAAGTATCTATAAAATTGGTTTTCAAACATCTAATGGCTATGAGGGCCCACCAGAATAAAATAGTAAACAAAGGGGGTCATTGGTAAAAAAAAAATAGGCGGAATGCGGTGAGAACCACTGCTTTAGATGGAATCATTAAAAACGTAAGGTAGCAAACGCGTGTCTAAATGAAGACTCCATGGTTGCATTGCCGAGTATCTAAATAGGATTTCTATAATATATACATGTAATATCATTTTGATGACAATTCAGTGTTGCTGGTCATGTGATTGCGGTGTAATGATACACACACTTGTACGGTCGTGTTCACTGGCACATCAATGAATAACTGTTGAACATCAAAGAAAACTATGATGCCTTTGTGTGTAAATGTTCTAAGAATATTAATAAATTCCTATGTCAAATTTATCATAAAACTCCTCGCTATGTATAGTTTTATTATCGAGTCTAACTGCCTTGCTGTGTTGTACGTAACTGTATTTATTTTTCAAATGATCGGCCTAATGGGATAACCTTGCTTCTGCGTTTTTATGATGCCATATATTTCTGTCGGTGTGTATCCAACTTTAATAATTTAGTGCATCAGTACACTTATTATATCAAATTTCGTTGTTTGTTTGTTTTTTCGTGAGATCATAGGTTGTGTTTTTGAAAGGAAGAAATTTGGTTGTATCATATAAATGTATAATTTGTTTATGCAGCTTTGTGAAGTATAATGAGCATATTTTACGTATATCCCTTATAATTGTGGTTAGTGATAAGGTCACAGAAAACTGTCCAGAATTATTTCGTTAAAATAGAACTACTAATGGAATGACTTTTTTTTTCTATTTCGTTTTAAGGTCCTTACACGTAAGAGTTCTTTTTAAGTTATTCCCTATATCTATATTGGTTTCGTATGCTTCGTTTTGGAATGTTTCTAAACTCAGTTATGACTGTTGATGTTTGTGTCAGTCGGTTGTACATGATGATGATGATGATGGTAATGATGATCACGACGACAACGATGATGACGATAACGATGATGATGATGATGATGATGATGATGATGATGCGGTTGTCGATGACAACGATTTTGATGACAACGATTTCGATGATGACAACAACGAGGTTGTTGTTTTATGAGCTACAGCTGTTCCGTCATAAACTTGTTGAGAACGCTATTAGATCGTAAAAGCCGGACAGTGAAGCAAGTCGATAGTTTTATCTCTGTTGTGATTTATCATGGCAGCCTTCGGACTGCAAGCCTTGTGTGTGTGTGTGTGTGTGTGTGTGTGTGTGTGTGTGTGTGTGTGTGTGTGTGTGTGTGTGTGTGTGTGTGTGTGTGTGTGTGTGTGCGTGCGCGCGCGTCTGTGTGCTTATGTATATGTGTCTGTCCGTGTGTGTTGCATGTATGTTCACTAAGGAATTATATATGTGTATCTTAGTGTGTGAGGATATCTGGTTATGTGTGCATATATGACGGTGCACATGTGCACATTTATTTGTGCATACCTGCATATGGATGTGCGCGTGCATATCAATGAATATGGGCGAAGATGTCTATGTGCATATGTGTATGTAATAATATGTCTCAAGTCTTTTAGTTCTCGAGGAATACTTCCGGTTATTAACCAAATAGCATGTATGCATGTATCTATATATGTACGTTTTTCGTTTTTATGTATGTATTTATGTATGTACGTATGTATGTAAGTATACAGGTATGTATGTGTATATGTATATATGGTGTGTATGTATATATATATATATATATATATATATATATGTATATGCGTATATGTGTGTGTACGTGTGTGGATATGTATGTATGTGAATGCATGTGTCTTGTGCATGTGTTGATGTATATATATATATATATATAATATATATAATATATATATATATAATATATATATATATAATATATATATAATATATATATATATTTTATATATAATATATATATATATATTATGTATATATATGTTCATATATAATAATAATAATAATAATAATAATAATAATAATAATAATAATAATAATAAATGCATGTATGTACGTAATGCAATTTTTACAATTCGTTTACATCGTGTACTATGTGGATAGATGCGTATCTAAATGCATAGTTAGTGTATGCTTAAACATATATATACATATATGCGTTTGCGTGTATATATATATATATACATACACAAACACACAAAAATTAGGGAATGGAGTAGATAAAATCCCGGCTACATGTGTTTCATAGCTAGCGGAACCTCGGAAGTAGTAATTATCCAAACGAGGGTCAGAGCGTAAGCTACTCTTCAGGCCAAGGATACCTTGACTATATGAAGTTTACATTGTAGTTAGGAGATCTCGTGTTAACTCACTGGGAATTCGATCGAAGTGCGGTCGAATCCTCTTCAAATTAACATAGGATCTCCTAACGAAAAAGTTATCCTTGGCCTGAAGACTAGCTTGCGGTCTACACCTCGTTTGGATAATTACTACTTCTGAGGCTCTGCTAATGAAACATATGTAGCCTGGATTTTATTTGCTCCATTCCCTAATTTTGAGGTCTTTATTCGCATATACAACAACCCCAGTTGCTAACTGTGAACTATAAAATAACGTTTATTCAACACCGGAAAAATTCACAGCTTACGACGCCAATAGACCACTATTGTTCCAAAAAGTTGTCTTTTATATCTTCT
>NC_068987.1:32282838-32285422 GCF_001194135.2 Octopus bimaculoides | reverse complement strand
ATATATACACTAGCTGACGTACCTGGTAATTCCCGAGAAGAAAGTAGGGCTTATACCTTGGTTCCGTTCTCGTAATTGTTTCGCTAATTCAACAACAACAATACAAAGTATATAGCCCTTAGAACGGTTTTTGTGCATTAATTGACAATACTGAACTGTCTTACGCAGGATCTTGTTTTTAGGAATTCCCAATAAGTTATAAATACCCAAATTGTGAAGTCAGTTATGTAATAACATGAAATTAGTTACCCGATAGTAAGAATTGAAATAAAGTAGCACATAAAAGGGCTTTAATGCGTTCCCAGAGTATATACAACACAGGAAGAAATACTAATAAGGTATGTATACTAAAATCATGAAGCAGGTTACGTAATATCAGACTAATCAGATATGAGATAATAACAATTCAAAGTAAATAACTCTGAAAAGGGCTTTTGTGCGTTCCCAGAGAACATTACCCTCAGGGGCGTTAGTGTTGGTGCATTCGTGAATCAGTCACTAACTGAAATAAGTGGATCTATTGTTTAGGAAAATACTATTTACTTGTTTATGGGTTGTACTGGATAAATTGCGAAAATAACCCTATTTTGAGATTTAAGGTTGTGTATATGAGTTGCTAATGAGGTTGATAATTTAGAATTTAAATTGGAGAAAGAGTTCATGTGTGCACCGTAGCGGCGCTTGAAATCAACTGTGCCACTGATATATACCCTGGTTTGGTGGGAGCATGGTGTTATAACACAGCACTTGTAGACTACATATTTACGTACACAGAAGCCTCCAAGAGGGCATGGTTGAGAAACCCGACAATTGCAAGTTTTTCTACCTGCTCCGCAGTATCAGTGAAGGAGAACCCGAAGTGCTATCTGTATCAGTATTGGATTGGGAGGTGGCACGTAGATTTAGCGGTCAAGCATAGCGAATGATTAGAAAAAAGTTTGAAACAAGAGGTTGGAAGAAAGGGATATAATAAAGCGCTGGTGATCCCAAACGAAGGTACGCGTGCAAGTGTGTGTATGTGAGAATGGTGTATGTGAATGTGTGTGTGTGTTTGTGGGGGGGGCGTGAATAAGGGCTAGTGATTTTGACGCGTGTGATATATATTTGTATGCAATGCATGTTTAAAATTCGTTTACATCGCCTACATAGATGTTCCGATTACAACTAGAGTTTCGTCAGTCTCAAGTGGTGCTATAGCGCGCTTGACCACCACGCACTCTTATTAGATAGTCATTGATACTATAGTGGGTTATTTTTTTCCTGTCAGATTTCTTACAATCCTCCTTACTAGGCTATTCCAATGGATCGGTGGGTCGGTGACAACCTGACTGCGATCACATTAGATTACATACTCCAAATAGCGTTCATTTGTGACTTCATATACGCATGCATACACATAAATACGTATACACACATACATATACATACAAGCATATAAGTAATTATACATACATGTATACAGACGCATACATATACAAACATATACATATACATGCATATGTGCGTACATACATAAATACATACATATCTGTATAGGCATACCCATGCACGCACACAAACACGCACGCACACACACATACACACACACATTTATATATACACACACATATATAAATGAATATATATGTCCATATATATGCATATACAAAATTAAAAATTAGTGCACATATATAGATACATATAAACACACACATACATATATGTATGTGTGTGTGTGTGTGTGTATTTATAAACATATATTCATATATATACAAATATATAAACTGAAAATGGGTTTACATATATACATTTAAACACACGCGCTCACACACACAATATGCATATATACGCACGCACTGTATGAGCTGTTCCGTCTCAACAGAAACAGCTATCAAAGGCAGTGAACCAACTTCCTCATCAGAGATGGTTCCATTTACGTGGGCGGGAAGTAGACGCTCAATTGCATTTTGTGTACTATATAAATAATATTTTCTTTCAATTAACTAAAAAGAAATTCTAGAAAGATAGGAAATTATGAAATTATGATTCTAGAGTAGATGAAGAAAAGAAATGGGAAAATTAGGTTTAGGTTATTATTTTTGTTGTATCTCATGTTTGTGTACACAGAGTATTAAGATGCCGACTTAATATCTTCTCTCACGATAATTCAATCGAGATAAGAGCGTGCTTGCAAAAATAAGCTTTGTAACCTAAGAGAAAACAAATTTTAGAAATAGAAGAAATTATGAATTTATCATTCTGTCGTGTCGAATGTTTGACATTTATAGACTGAGTATTATAATGGAGACACTGCTCACTCCGTTACTAAGAAGAGACCAGAGAAAGAGTTCTAAACATTAGCTACCCCAAAATACGGTTAGTTTACAGTAACTGACGGCTGTTCAAATCCAAAGAAGCGATAAATGTAAAAGGTAAACGGGAAAAGACACATTAGGGAATGTCCTGCTGAATCGTATTGCCTCATCTGAAAATAATGAGTGCCAATCTAATATGGAGACCAATATAATCAAGTCTTCAGGAACCACCAACGCTTTGAATATCTCTGCCTTTCTGCTTATGTAAAAATCATTACAATTATTGTTCT
>NC_068987.1:32271700-32282299 GCF_001194135.2 Octopus bimaculoides | reverse complement strand
CCCAAGGTTTAATTGTATATATATATATAAAGAGAAAAGCGAGAGAAAGCGATGGTTTTATATACTATAGTCATCTAGCTATCTGTAAAGTCCTAAAGATGTGTGTGTATATGTGTACGTGTGTGTGTTTATGGGGGGTGTATGTGGGTGGGTGGGTGTGGGTGTGATGTCTTAGATGTGATAAAACAAATTAATTTCATAATACATTTGATTTAGAGATGTATGAGATATTGTGACATTTCTAATGACAGGTTCGGACTTAAACAAGATGGACTCTTACAAAAGTGTCTAATAATTCTGACACGAACTACTGTAGAAGTTGCAATGAATATTGAGAACATAGTAAATAACTTATAAAACATAATTATGCAAGGCGTGGCTATAGCCGCAAGCGTAACTCATGGGTGCAGGCGTAGCTACTAGCGTAGGTGTAACTGTGTGGTAAAAATTTGCTTCCCAACCACATGGTTCCGGTTTCATTCCCGTGGAGTGACACCTTGGGCAAGTGTCTTCTACTATGGCTTCGGTCCGACCAAAACTTTGAGTGAATTTGGTAGACGGAAACTGAAAGAAGCTCGTCATATATATACATACATATATGCATGTGTATGTGTGTCTTTGTATTTGTTCCCCACCACCACTTGACAACCAGTGTTGGTGTATTTACGTTCTTGTAACTTAGCAGCACAAGAAACTGATAGTAACAGGCTTTAAAAAAGAAGTGTTGTGCCGATTCGTTCGACTAAAGATCTTGAAGGCAGCGTCCCAGCAAAGCCTCAGTCTAATGACTAGTTTTTTTATACTAGTGATGACGTAGTACACTACTATTTTGATGTCAACGTATTTAACCATCACACTTATCACCACTTAAAGTATAGTTACTTACAAATTATAACATATTTCTATGTAATGGGCATAATTACACATCTACATTTGTGTGTGTGTGTGTGTGTGCGTGTGTGTGTGTGTGTGTGTGTGTGTGTGTGTGTGTGTGTGTGTGTGTGTGTGTGTGTGTGTCTGAGCGTATATGTATATATGCCTCTGTGTGTGTGTATTGCACTGATATGCATTCGCTAACAGTTATAGAAGAGTTCTTGCTAAACGGAGCAAAATACATAAATAATTGAAATCAAGTTGAAGTACGATTCATTGAAAAGTGACGTTCTCTGTACAACCCTATGTCTAGAAATAGCAGTATTTGAGTACATAAATGTTTATATTGATATATAGTGATTTCTGGCTCAAACAGAAGAGCCCAAGATTTTGTGATGAGAAGTTAGTAGATAGAAAACGTGAGAAAACCTGTCAGATTTGTGTATGTTTGTGTTTGGGTCTGTTATAATCATTGCATTGAGCAAAAATAATTCGTATTATTTGGCTATGTTTCGGTTACATTCATGTCCACCAAGGTCGATTTTGCAATTGTTTCTCAATGTTAAGATACCAGACAATGTAACGAGGATAATATAAGCGAATAAAACCGTGGATGAAACCTGCAAATGAATAGAGGTATAAAATAACATATAGTCGGACATTCCTGTGTTAGCCATTAATTCCTTGTCACAAATGACTGTGTTCTAGAGTAATTACCTCCAACTGTATGCTCTCGGCTGTTAACGTCAAATATGATGTATTATAAACATAATCCTTGTAACTACACCAGAAAGTCACTTTTAACGGATTATCTTAGATTTATCAATTATCAATAGATAAGATTCTAACAAGCCTTTATAAATAGCTGAAACTGCTCTCTAGCAAATTATTTCATAATCCCACCTTTAGTAACACTACTAATATAACTTGATTTTGGTCAATCCATCGATTTCCTCTCATATATCTATATATTTGATATACATTTTACTTGCCTTATATTTCAATATTATTATCTTTCATGGCAAATTTAATACGCACAAGCATGGCTGTGTGGTAATAAGTTTACATCCTAATCGCATGGTTCTGGGTTCAGTCCCACTGCGTGACACCTTGGGCTTGTGTCTTTTGCTATATCCCAAAAGCTTTGTTAGTGGATATGGTAGACGGAAACTAAGCCCGTCGTATGTGTGTGTGTGTGTGTGTGTGTGTGTGTGTCTGTCTGTGTGTGTGCGCGCGCGCGCGTGCGTGTGTGTGTATGTGTGTTTCCATCACTGCTTGACAACTGGTGTTAATTTGTTTATGTCTCTGTAACTTGGCAACTCAGCAAAAAAAAAAATAGAATAAGTTGCAGGCTTTAATAAAATAAGAACTGGATTCGATTCTTTCGACTAAAATTCTTCAATGTGGTACCCCAGCATGGCCGCAGTCGAATGACTTAAACAAGTAAAAGGTAAAAGATAAAATAACGACCAGCTTCATTCAATTGTTTTGACAATTTTCACGTTTCTTGCATCGTAAGATCTCTCCTGAAATGTTGAAACTATGACATATGTCATAGTTTTCATATTTCGTTTAATTACAAGTATATTTTTTTACATAAGTTTGTAAAATGTAAAAAATATATTGTCAACTTGTTACATATTCAACTCTATAGACATAACTGATGATAAAGACATAGTTATGATAGCTTTCTTATCCTGTATCACTGGAATTGAAAAACTTGTAAAAGGTGAACATTTTTTTAACATTGGCAATCGAAATGAGCAGACATAAAATAAATATATGAACTATGTATTACCCTTTAGAAAACTCAACACGATTCGAGTATTCGACGAGTTAACAAGACTGCTCTCTAGCCAATTAAGCGATATAGTCAACCGATTAATTTCGTACTGTATTGGTAACTGATTAATCTGAAATTATCAGTTAATGGTTTAATGGATTAATATGGTTTAATGGTTTAATATCATGCTTACAACAGATATTTCACTTCACACAATGTTAACACCGCGCAATAGGAGGTGATTTTCCGATATATGCTTATGTCTGTGGGTGTGCAATGTCACACCAATGTGTGTGTGTGTGTGTGTATGTGTGTGTGTGTGTGTGTGCAAGTGTGTGTGTGTGTGTGTGTGTGTGTGTGTGTGTGTGTGTGTGTGTGTGTGTGTGTGTGTGTGTGTGTGTGTGTGTAATGTCATACCAATGTTATCATAACACGATTATTTATGTAATGTTATTACCAGTTCAAATATGCGTGTGGCACGTTTGAACTCGTAAATAAGCCATTCACTGTGTTTTGTCATGGAGAAAATTTCTTGCTGTAGACAAATGGTACTAATACACCAATATCAGTTCGCAGTGCCACCTATTTAGACATTTCAGGGTAGTTGTCTCCTCTTCGGTGACGGAGAGGAGCGCTAAGCATTGAAGTGTATAAATGTAATGTTATTACCAGTTTAAATATGCGTGTGGCACGTTTGGACTTGTAAATAAAACATTCAGTGTCTCGTCATGAAGAGCGCTAATCAGTCACCGTGCAGTGACTGAAATATTGTAAGAGAAACAATCGTTTTTATCCGTTCGCAGCGTCCCCCTGCCTTGTGCCTGTGATCGAAGAGGAGATAACCACTCCAAAATGTTTGCTTCTCACAAGTCTAAATAGGTGACGCTGCGAACTGATATAGGTGTAACACCATTTGTCTACAGGTGGAAATTTTCTCCGTGACAAAACACAGTGAATGGCTTATTTACGAGTCCAAACATGCCGCACGCATATTTGAACTGATAATAACATTACATTATGCACTTCACAGCTTAGCACCCGTCCCCCGCTCCGTAACACGATTATATATGTCTCTTATAATCAAGGTCACAGCAGCCTATCACAAACATTTGGAATGTGGAACAGGAGAAGAATGAAATTTATTTCCCACAGCTACTCATGAAAGTTCTGTGCTATACTGAACATAACTTTATTATAATTTCGTAGTTAAGAAAAAGATTCAAAATAGATATTGTCAGAACAATCATAATCATTATGCATTATAAACATTTGACTTACTTGCAAGACTGTTGTGCCTATAACTGAATTAGATAAACACCAATAAACACCAGAGACAAACCACATGTTTGTTTCTGGTGGCGAATTTGCCATTAAAAGGGAGAGAATCCCTTCTCAGTGAGATAAAGTTGAAGAACCTGCATGTCTACTTCTTAATTCAAAAATGTTTAATTCTCTTTTTTTTTAACACAAAACAAAGTTTTTCATGTCTTTTCCTGTTGGTAGCCGCGTATAGTACTGCTCCGTACTTTGAAATCGTGGGCATGGCATAACTTGAAACACAAATTAAACTAAATTCAACATTATGAGACATTTCATAAGAAAAATCATAGAAGATAGAAGATAGTTCATAGTTTAAAGGACATATTTCATTTTCTTTTTCATCCTAAATCGTTAACTATTTAGCAGCAGAGAAAAGAGAAAGATGAATATTTTCATTAGACAAAATGTTAATAACAAATTTTAGTACAATTATTGTGGCTGAGACACGGGTTCTAAACCACTTACCTTTCTTACATTATACCATTGTCGCATAACTCTTGCAGTCTGTGTCTTGCCAATTATAATTACATAGTAATTATAATTGTACAGTTGCAATAACCAGAGCCGTCACTCGCAAGTACCACTTGGCAACATGTACCATACTTCCGATATTAATTGTAGGTGATTATACAGTCGTGAGCAGACAGACAGCCTGACAGCCCACCCGTCCCTTGACCCAACTGAACAGCAAAGATATGGCAGGTGAAGAGAAGAGAAAGGGCTCAGCCAGCACAAGGCTAGTATTCCTTTTCAGCAGAGTAGTCTAGAGCAACGTAAAATCCAGCACCCAGTTCTAGAGCACAATGCACTACTACGTACGTGAAGTGAACCCATGACCTTATGATGATGAGCAACATGTTAACCCTTAGATTGTGTTCCTTCCTGTATAGTAACAACACAATTATATAACTACTAGCTATCTGCGATCCACCTATGTCTCTGCTAGTGATATATTATCAATTTTAAAATTTATCCACAGATGATATTAACAGTAGAGACATCTTACTTCAAATCTTAGTGTTTGAATGTCTTGCTTATAATTTTTCTGCACCATGTGCTCTGTTTTTGGCGCAAAACAAAACCAGTTGCACTGCCAGAGTTTAACGTGATGGTTGTGAATTCTTACTGGGTAGTTCACACTGAAGAGGCTCAAGGATTAAATATCCAAAAGCCGAAACCCGGGTATGTGAATGTCCTAAACTGCATAATATTTTATTTTGTGTTATTAAATGCATTAATTCTTTCCGTTTTCCTCACATACTGTTTTTGTCTTGGTGCTGTACGGGATTAATTTAAGACTTTAGCTCTTATTTCTAGCAGGTGAATGCTTTTTAAGCATCATGACGCTTTGTGAGAATTTATAATTCATAACTTTATA
Source organism: Octopus bimaculoides (assembly GCF_001194135.2). Lineage (NCBI taxonomy): Eukaryota > Metazoa > Mollusca > Cephalopoda > Octopoda > Octopodidae > Octopus > Octopus bimaculoides. The sequence continues at coordinate 32,276,945 of NC_068987.1, read as the reverse complement.
ATGCTATTTTGCCTACGATTCACCTGTTTCTGCTGGTGATATCATCTACTTTAAAATTTATCCACAGATAATATTAACAGTCGAGACATCTTACTTCAAATCTTAGTGTTCGAATGTTTTGCTTATATATATATATATATATATATAAATATACGCACATACACACAAACACATATATATGTATATGTATATATATATATGTATGTACGTATGTATGTATGTGTGTATGTATGTATGTATGTATAGGCGCAGGCATGGCTGTTTAGTAAGAAGCTTGCTTCCTAACCACATGGTTCCTGGTGCAGTCTCACTACGTGGCACCTTGGACAAGTGTCTTCTACTACAGCTCCATGCAGACCAAAGCCTTGTGAGCGGATTTGGTAGACGGAAACTGAAAGAAGCCCGTCGTGCGTGTGTGTGTGTATGTGTGTGCGTGTGTGTGTCTTTGTGTCAGTATTTTCCCCCCGTCACCGCTTGACAACGAGTGCTGGTGTGTTTAAGTCCCTGTACTTTATTGATTCGGCAAAAGAGATCGATGAAATAAATACCAGGCTCTAAAAAACTGTACAATACTTGATTCATTCAACTAAAAATTCTTCGAGGTGATGCCTCAGCATGGCAACAGTCTAATGACTGAAACAAGTAAAAGTAAAAATGTATTTCCTAGTTATTAAGGCCTTCTCCAGACATTTACAATGAAGGATATGTGAAATAGAATAAATCAACTATTGAAACTGTGTAGTGATATCGACATTTGCATAATTTGTTTAACTAGACACAAATCCATTTATTTCAGAGGGCGTGACTTGTAGGATATGGAAGCATTCATCCCTTCCGCTTAGCCAATGTAAACGAGCAGAAATTACCTCGTGTAAAGAATGACACTGCGAGGCTGTCTTAGTATTCAGTTAAGTTACCTTAAGCGCACAGTACTGACCACAATGTTGGGGAATGAATGATTATAAGAATAATCTTAGACGACATGCCAATAGGAAGTCATAATGGACTGTTTGAGGTTTAATCAGAATCAGTGTTGGTTTAGGGGGGGGGGGTATCACCGCTAGGATATGTAGCCACATGGGTAGTATTGTGGGGAAAAGCATTAAGGTTAGTATTATTGAATTGGGTGGAGTTACTAAGGGTTGTATTATTGCATTTAGGTGGGTTTGGATGGAATTCAATGGGATAGATTATTGGTTCTAAGGAGAGGCGTTGAAGTCAGCGTTTGTTAGAGGATGCAGTTATGGATCCTAAATTAGACGCGCAGGTTGAAGAAAGAAAGGTGGTTCGAACCATAGGATCTCGCACTTCCTGCCCTTAGAGGGCTTAGAGCTCGTAGGTATAATGGGTGGGTTCAGATAGGGAGGCTTGTAGTCATTATAACTTCGATTTAATTGTTGAGGATGTCGAGTGCGAGGCGTAGGTGTTTTTTGAGGATTGATGGATTGTTGATGAGTGGAAGAAGGTTTGGTGGGTCTGGGATTAGTACTAGGAAAGAGATGTGCAATTTTAGTTCTAAGTTTAGTGCTGGAGATATAAGAGATCTTTTCATGGAAATCACTGATCTGGAGAGCTTGATTATAATCTGGAGAGTGATTGTTAAAAATGTCTTCATCAGCTGTTAAGTTGAAGATTCTGATACAGATGCCGGTGACTATGCTATTGAGGGTAAGAGTAGGTTGATTAGATAGGACATTGATATATTGTAATGATTGATTGGTATTATAGAAAAAGTGATATGGGTTAATATTTAAACCAAGAGAAACGTCTAAAAAATCGGCCACTTTGGTGTCATTTTCGAAAGAGATAATTAGGTTGTAATTTTTTAAAAGTTCATGGAAGGTTTTCTTGGTGCGTTCAGCAGGTCGAGATAGACGAGTGGCTATAAGAAGTGCATCGTCCCTGCAGAGCCCTCCGGAGAGGTTGGTGAATTGTTGTTTAATTTCGGAAAGAAGAAATAGGCCAACTAGGTCAGTAACCAAGGCTGAGTCAGAAGAGCCCATGGTCATATCAAAGAAACCCGTAGACGAGTTGCGAGTACAGTAATTATCCTTAAAGTAACTTAGTGTTTTCCTAGCAATTAGGATGATGTCAATACCAGATCAAGAGATAAATGCATATTACCTAGCAGAGATTAGGGTTTTATTTAAGAGAATAGGTGATGTTGAAGCATAGTAATTAGAGATGTCAAACTGGGCCATTAACCAACTAAACACTTTTTATCTCTGTTGCTACACATTTCACAAATAAAACTATTTATCTGAAAACTCACCCTTGACTGCAAAATCTTGATTTACAATATCATCAGACGTTGAAAATAAACGGAAATTACTGATGTCATACGTACAACGAAAACAGTTTAACATAATTTATTCAATTTATTTGAAGCACGAGACAACTAGAAAATGTATCATAACACTATTTATCAAGTTATTAAATAACATCATCATCATCATCTTAATTCTCATAGTTATTCAAAACAGTTTTCTTTCTAATATGGAAATTTAACCAACTACACAGTTGAACCTTTTATACGAAATGCTCTTAATGATAATAAACTTCCTTACTAACATTATCATCAACGTTTCTAGAAGAAATGCTAAATACACACACGCACACACACACACGCACATATATGTATGCATGTATGTATGTATGTATGTATGTATGTATGCATATTAAATGTAAATATAAAGATTACTAATTCGTATGTTGCCATGATATTCAACTTGGAAAATGTAGCAAAGAAATAATACGGCAGATGATAAATACCTAATTTTATCTTGAGCTAATGCTGTGATATTAAAATCCGAATATAATCTCATTTGTGCAAGACAATGACATCAAACTATCTACTCATGATATCTAATTACAGTTATTCCGTCAGCACTACTACTATCACTGCCGCCATCCATATCTTCATAAATTCCAGGAAGTATCTGAGATACGATTTCTGTACTTTATAAAATTAAATTAATCTCGCGAAATTGATACTGTTGAAGTTCATAAGAGATGTATTTTCAATAATAAAGCAGACATATATTAGCGATCATGACGCGCGCGCGCCCTTGTGTGTGTGTGTGTGTGTGACCGCGCGTGTCTAGGATGGTGGTAGCAAACAGATGTATCCAAAAGATAACTAGCGACCGATTTAACGAAATTAAATGGCAGTTCATTGATATAAATTAAGAGGTCTCTTACAATTGACCTTGTGGACATAGTATTAATTCCCCTATAAAGACGCATTAAAAATAGGAAAATTACGGCTAAATTACAGTACAGACTCTAACTCTTGATCTCCAATTTACAAAACTGGCGGACTAGCTAGTGACATATCTCATCCATTTGTTCATTTAGACATTTTCTGTTTTGTTTCAGTTTTATAAAGCCGGATATATTTGTTTCTTATTTTCATCAATCAAAAATAATCGACAGCTTTTGATGTTTAGAGTAGTGACAAACAGATTTATTCTCATCGGGAATCCAATTATGTAGTCATTTTTTCAAATAAATACATCCCATTTTTAGAATATATTGGTTCTTAGAATCCGGGTTCCAAATCCCCTTCAATTATTCTTTCTTTACTATATGTTATGCATTACCTTTCACTATACAGTATTGACCACTCTATGATAATGATTTATTATATAAATAATCTTGTTGTCCAATAATGATGTCTCTTTCAAAGGATTATTGTGCACTTATTTGTATGTATATATATATATATATATATATATATATATATATATATATATCTTTTATCTTTTATCTTTTACTTATCTCAGTCATTTGATAGCAGCTAAGCTGAGGCACCGCCTTGAAGGATTTTGATCGAATAAATCAACCCCCAAAACTTATTTGTTTTTAAGCATAGTACTTATTCTGCCAATCTCTTTTGCCGAACCGCAAATTTACTGGCACATAAACACACCAACACCGGTTGTTAAGCGGTGGTGGGGGACGAACACAGGAACAAAGTCACACACTCACTACATACTAGCTACATACTAGCTTAAGAGCCGCCCTATCGGGCTAGTATTCTCTCTCTTTTTTTACTCTTTTCACTCTTTTACTTGTTTCAGTCATTTGACTACGGCCATGCTGAAGCACCGCCTTTAGTCGAGCAAATCGACCCCAGGACTTATTCTTTGGATGCCTAGTACTTATTCTATCGGTCTCTTTTACCGAACCGCTAAGTTACGGGGACGTAAACACACCACCATCGGTTGTCAAGCGATGTTAGGGGGACAAACAGACACAAACATATACACACACATACACACACACATATATATATATATATATATATATATATACATATATACGACAGGCTTCTTTCAGTTTCCGTCTACCAAATCCACTCACAAGGCTTTGGTCGGTCCGAGGCTATAGTAGAAGACACTTGCTCAAGGTGCCACGCAGTAGGAATGAACCCAGAGCCATGTGGTTGGTAAGCAAGCTACTTACCACACAGCCACTACTGCAGCTTTTAAACAACTATCACCTAATGGGAAGATCTGCAAACAGATCTCTGACTTATTTTGGGGAATTTGTTGCACTTGCTTCCTCCAGAGTCATATCCCAATGATGATCATATTTGTCGCTAAAAATCCTGTAAAGAAAATCCCCGAAAACAGTCGCAGTAAAGAAAACATAGAAACCCAAAATTTCACGATTGCAGGACAGGATTCTCCCTGGAATTTATTTAATTTACTCACGGAGTCAGCCTGATTCCAAAATGGTATGATATGTTGGGCTACGGCCTTCAGGAGTAAAGTTGAGAAAGTGTGACACACTGACACACTGACATTTACATTTATTATATTAGATATGTTTAATTTTGGGGAAACTGTATTTCAATTAAAGCGTATTTTATATATATATATGTGTGTGTGGGGTTGGGTGTAGACGCATATATGTGTGTGTGAGTGTGTATATATGTATTAAAGAAAGCAAAAATAAAACAAAAATGTTAGTGCTCAGTAACTGGTTGAGTATACTGGCCACAGGAATTTCTGTCCAAGAAAGTTGTACATCAACTCCCGCTTTCTCTCACTTATCCACACATACCCTCTCTCTCGTCCTCCCTCTTTCTCTCTCTTATTATTATTATTATTATTATTATTATTATTATTATTATTATTATTATTATTAATACTCCCATTGCTATCATCAGCACTACTACTTTTAATAGAACATCATCAGCTCTCCCAAAATTTCTTTGTCTCTCTCTCTCTCTCTCTCT
>NC_068987.1:32263164-32271288 GCF_001194135.2 Octopus bimaculoides | reverse complement strand
TATACATATATATACATATATATGTGTGTAGGTGCGTAGGTATGTGTGTTTGTGTGTGTGTGTATGTGCGTATGTGTGTGTGTTTGTGTGTATGTATTTATATGCAGGGGTTGGACAAAATAATGGAAACAGCTAACATCATAGCGTTATAATTTTGAAATATCTATAAAACCAACAAAAGCTTGTTTATTTTTATGTTTTTTGATTTATTATTAGTGTTGCTTAATGTTTTGCTAAAATTGCTGATTCTTTTTAGTCATCATCAAAAAAAAGTAATTAAAATTCATTAAAATGACAGATATATCAGACTTTCAAATGGTCCAATATCTAGAAGAAAAAATCTCAGACCTGTGCTCCAAACTTTTGGTTATAACTATGTGTGTGCGCGCGCGCGCGTGTGTGATAAGATATATAGAATTTGTGACTCAGTTTGGTCGAATCCCAGGCGAGTAAACAAAAAATTGATGCTTGGCCCTCTGGAGACTAGATTTTTTTATTGTTACGCAGTTGTAAACTGAAACTATTGATCTAAAATCAAACCATACATAACCAACTGACAGATTCTAATCTCTCGGTTTTCTATTTTCATCTTCGATAATATGTCGAAATCATTGATGCCGTAGATGTTATAAGACACTCTCATTATATAATATATTAAACTTGTAAGGCGGTGAGCTGGCAGAAACGTTAGCATGCCGGGAGAAACGCTTAGCGGTATTTCGTCTGTCTTTATGTTCTGAGTTCAAATTCCGCTGAGGTCGACTTTGCCTTTCATCCTTTCGGGGTCGATAAATTAAGTACTACTTGCGTACTGGGATCGAGCTAATCGACTGGTCCCCTCCCCAAAAAATGTTGAGCCTTGTGCCTAGTGTAGAAAAGAATATATTAAACTTGTGTTATTGACTGGTAAATGAGATATTTTGGCGTACAAGTATTTCTCAAGACAAAACCAGTCTGGATATTCTGCGTACTGTAAATATTTCATAAACGGACCTGGTACTGCAACACCATCAGCATCTTTCTTAAAACGCTACTAGCTGTGATTTATAATCTGTGTTGGGCATCTCAGCCTAGCGAAGCTCCCCTCCAGTGCTAATGATAGCTTATTTCTTCCATAGAAAGAGAGGACAAGAGGAAGTGAATGAAGGATTTACAGAGAGCGCAAGTTATAACGAAATACCTAGATAAATACATGGATAAACATATAAGAGTGTGAAAAAGAGAATGACAATGATTTGATAAATAGTATACTGAGGTCAATGGAAGCAACTTTTTAGCTACAGCAACAACAGTTTGTTAGTTAATAACGCATTGTGACAAACGGACAGATTCATTTATTATTATAATATAGACTCCAGTGGTGTGAGATAAAATAAACTTTTATGATATTAGTTTGATCTAGAGTTATGTCATTAGAGTTAGTGTAAAATGACCTCTTGCTGGTACATTAGAAATATTGCGTGATATATACATGTATATATAGTTATAATAGATTTTGTATCTTACACCACAGAAATTGAAAATAGTGTGAATGAAGTGAATTTACAGAATATACTAAAACCAACTGTGATATCAGCATTCTGTGACCTGCCACCAGTACTTTATTTAACTCATGATAAACGCACTTAACTATATAGCTCAGCAGTCGATTTAAAGTCTGACTTCACTTAATCGTATATAGCGATTACATGTTTCCCCAATCCATTGATTTAAACATCGGACCATTTGATCTATGAGATTTGTAACCCTTGCTCTCAAACACTCGTTAACCATCCGTAAACACTGGCTTTTTAAATTAATGTAAAGACGATAGCAATTTTAGCAGCAAAATGTGAAATCAATGTATTCTGTTCAAAATAGGATTTCACCGCATTCTGTTCCAAATAGAACGGCTGTTTTAACAAACATTCAATATTCAATATCGTTATAAAACATAAAATGTCAATTATCGTTATTATCATTATTAATCTATTTTAGTAAAATTGTAGGTGGCTGAGACAGTTGTTCGAATCTAGATATCATCCATACATTTATAATAGGAGACGTAACTCATAAACCCCTGCACAGCCTATGTCTATCAAGGTGAAATTATCGTAAGTACAGTCACTGTAGAATTATATAACTGATATATTTTGAATAAGTTCGAAAGCACATTATTAATAGCAACATAGCAACAGAAGGGAGGGTTGAAAATTGTAATGTTCATGCTTTTCCTAACCTCATTTGCATCAAATAGGAACTGATATAGTGTCAACAAAGAGATTAACTTCCCCTTCAAAGCGAAGATACTGTTGGGTAGAAATGTACACCACCACTTCCACTATAAAGACCAAGAGACAGATATTCTTGTAACGTGGATTCTGGATGTTGGATCCCTAAAAACGTCTGGCGATAGAGTAGGGTCTCTACGTCCTGGAAGCAGTAACAAATCTTTTATGAGTTTTAATAAAATTTTAACTAGTCAGCTCGGTCTATTTTTCTGTCACAGATAGAAGAATCTGCGGTTTAACTATTGAGTTTATCTGTTCAGAGCGAGACTCAATCGAAATTACAAGATATACACACACCCTCGTAAATTTACTTTACGTTTCCAATTATCTCAACTTTGTATATTAATTCTATCAATTAATAAGTGGAAGGTGTTTAAATTTAATTTGTCAAAATATTTTCATCGCTTTGTAACCGAAACCTGCTCACTGACAAAATGACGAAAATATTTTGACAGGTTAAATTTAAATGTTGAAGTGAATCTAATAGTTTTTGCGTGTGTTTAAATAGCTTAGAAACACCTTCCACGCTGCAGTTGTTTTTGTTTCAGCACACAATCTCAGATCAGGTCACTTGCTATGCGAGTGCATCTCCGTAATTAATAAGTATATTTTTTTAAATATAAACAAGCTACACTGTTTCATCACCTAAAAGGAATCAATACAAATTTATGTGTTATGGAAAACAGATTATGGCTTTACAGTTGGGCTGAAGAATATTTAGAGCTACGTTTAGATTGCCATAAGACAAACGTGTAACAAGTGTTTTAAATGAAACATAAGTAAATGCTCTGAGATATTTGAAAATGCGACCTTCAGTTTCCTAGACTGACGCTCCAATAGACGTTCACTACGATACAATAGCATTGAACATTCAGTAAGGAAGCAATATGTGTACAGGGTCTGAAATCCAGATTCCAAGAACCAGTGTATTCTACGAAAGTTATGTACAAGGTGCATTCCAAAAGATGTGAGACTTTTTCAGGAAAGACATTTGTTAATTTCAAAGTACAAAACTTTAGTCTCCTTCAAGGCAAATCTTCTAACTTCAATGCACTTGCTCCAACCACCTCGTGAAGGCCCCATGGTACTCCTCCTAAGTGGTGGTGTCCAGGATTCTTGTCACAGCTTCCTTCACTTTCTCAATATCTTCAAAATGATTCCCACTGAGGTTCAACTGAAGCTTGGGGATTAACCAGAAACCACAAGGATCAAAGTTTGGACTGTAGGGAGGGTGAGGGATAGTTTTGATGCCATCTCTGTCAAGTAATTTGTTATCAGAATGGAATTGTGAACTAACCTCCCTCAAAACCGCCACAAAGTACTCTTTGTTGGCCTTTCGCCCAGAAGGAACCCAGTGGAAGTAAATGATTCCTCTTGCTGTTATGAACTTCCTGGCGGGCTTGCTTTGCCTGACTGTCATAGGTCTGCGGGAGCCAGGATGCTTCAATTGGGCACTCTGTCTTTTGGTCTTTTCATCGTAACAGCAGATTCAGCTTTCCTCACAGGTTACCAGACATTCAAGAACTCTTGTCTTGTATTGGATGTAGTTAGCTCAACCATCTCCCTGCTGTCACCAATGTTTCTTTTCTTCTGTTCGTCACTGAGCACTCTGGAAACAAACTTTGCACAAATTTTGCGCATGTTGAAGCCTTCATAAATAATTCTGTGTACAATTGCCACGCCAATGCTTTTTTCTGGTCTTTATCCAGGAAATTGCGATTCCTCAACCAGCTCGGATGTTCTGGCGCACCTCTTCATCCAACACCTCTCATCGTCTCTCGCCTCCTCTCTACCGTCCTTGAACCTCTTGTGACAGCGATAAATATATGGTCGGTTCATACAAGTTAATCTATATGCAGTTTGGAGCATTTCCTCAGTTTCAGTAGTGTTTTTAACCAGTTTCCAAAAGCTTGGTAATACTCAAGCGCTAACTATCAGAGGATTCAACAGGTAATTTAATGATGAAGCTATAGCCAAAACTCAGATCAAAAAGTGGTACAACCACTTTAAGTCACGACAACATTCTGTAAACTTTTCACCTGTGACAAGTAGTGCTTAGCAGGATGTGTTCAGAGTGTTTTTACGGTCGTCTCCTTCAATCTGGAGTAACAAATGTTGGTAGGTCAGCTTATTATTAAATGTATAGCAACGATATAGTAAAATCACAATAATCTAGGACAGTTACAAGTGCTTCTCCTAAAAAGTCTGAAAACTTCTGGAATGTACCTCGTAACTGTTTGTAGGATGTAACATAGTCGTTGGTGTTTAGTCCAAAGTTGATCTTAAATCTAGCAAACTATGATCAATGGATTTTAGACTACGGCATCACATCTTCTTCGGACATTGTGTACCTTAAACCATATAGTACAATGTGTGCTTTAAAAGAAGATAAAAACGCTAGAGTATGGTTTATGTTAGATTCAGCTGCTTTTAGGTGATACGATGTAGACGTTTCTTAAATGTCACTTTATCTGCCATGAACGCGCACGCGCACGCATACACATTCCTGCTGAATGCAACTGATTTATTACAGAAAATATAGCTTTTTATGGACATTAAGATTATCAATTTAGAGAGATAAATTTACTTTTATGATAAATAGAAAATGTTTCTGAGATACCACCTGGTATTTATGAAGATTTGGAAATTAATTAATAATAATCATGATGATAAAAGAGCTGCAGGTAAATATCATGTATAGGTATCTTGATGTTTTTGTATTCAGTTGAAGAGATTATATTTAGATTTAAATAATGTAGCATTGGCTGTAGTTGTTAATTATTTACTTATCAACACCATTATAATAACCTTCATCATCAACTGTAGCCTCACAGTTTTCGAGAGAACTATTAGATATAAAAATATAAAAGATAAGTCATTTATCCTCAACTACAATATTCAAACTGAAATATATCGTGAATATATAATGTATTATGTACGCGGTGCGTTCAAAAACTATCCGACTTTATTTTTTCCACCAAAACTAAGGCTGCGTGGGCAAGATCCTTTTGAGTGAGAGGTGATGCCACTTTTCCTGCGCATGTGAGAAAATTTTCGAGCCGATAGGCCGCGTCAGTTTCTTGCCGTCACGCCTGGAGTATATATCTGAAGTGCGCGCTCGTCAGATTTTCCTTTTTACGCAAGATGACCGAACACATCGAGCAGATATATTGCATCAAGTTTTTCCAAAAGCTTGGTAATACTCAAGCGCTAACTATCAGAGGATTCAACAGGTAATTTAATGATGAAGTTATAGCCAAAACTCAGATCAAAAAGTGGTACAACCACTTTAAACATGGCAACACCTCAGTGGAGAGCGAGGCACCTCAGTGGAGGGCGAGGCACCTCAGTGGAGAGCGAGGCACCTCAGTGAAGAGCGAAGCACCTCAGTGGAGAGCGAGGTACCTCAGTGGAGAGCGAGGCACCTCAGTGGAGAGCGAGGCACCGCAGTGGAGAGCGAGGCACCTCAGTGGAGAGTTAAGCACGGTAATGCGGGCCATCTACAAGTCGAAAGGAGGAGCCCATTAAGATGGTTCGGCGAATAGTCATGGACGACCGCCGTATTACAATCCATGAAATTGCTCACGACTGGAACTTAGTTTGTGGTTACGACTCGGAAACCAAATTGCAGTCGTTCCAATGTGAGCATCCGTCAACTCCAGGGCTCAAAAAAGCATAACAGGTTCGCAGCAATGTGAAGGTAATGTTGACCTGTTTCTTTGACTCCCGTTGTATTAGTGCATCATGAATACACACCACATGACCAAACAATGTGGAATATTACTTGGAAGTTATACGTCACCTTCATGATGTTGTGCGGCTGGACATGTGGGCAGCGAAGAATTGCTAACTTCACCGCGACAATGCACCCGCTCATTCTGCCCACATAATCCAAGCGCTTTTCTGCTCAAGAACAACATACCACATATTCGACAAGCTCCCTACCCTCTCGACTTGGTATCATGTGAGTTCTGGCTCTTCTCCAATCTGAAAACTCCGCTAAAAAAGAAGCGATTTCAGTCGCGAGAGAATATTATGAGAAAAGCGACGGCGGAACTAGCTCCATGCCATTCCAGCGAAGGCGTTCCAAAGATGTTACCAGCAGTGGCGGAACCGCTGGGAGAAGTGTATGAACTCCCAATGGAAGTATTTTGAAAGTGATTAACTAAAATTTGTGATATGTACAAAATTGTTTTGTTTTTGTTTTGTTTCTTATACCGAATGGTTGAATACTTTTTGAATGTACCTTGTATAAGTACTTCAACATCGTTGTTATCGATGAGATTGTATGCTTCCAAAATCCAATGCCTGTGTTGCTGTTAATAAGGTTGTGTTTGTTTCCATAATTCAAATTAAAATGAAATCCAAATTTTCTCTCTCATCCTTTCTCTAATTCTTTTCGTCTCCCCTTCACCGTTCTCCGTCTGTCCCTCTCTCTTTCCCACTCTTCCTCCTTTACTCTCTCGTTGCTCACACGTGACCATCGGCTATCTTTCTTTTCCAAACTTGAGCTTCTTTCTTTCCTTTTGATCTACCACACAGATCACACGCATTCTTGTCCGTCTCCTCTCCTATCTTTCTCCTGCCAAAGCCTGTTCCTCCAGCGTTCGCCACCTCACCTCGTTATACCTTAGCAGCCCTTACTGTTTGTTTTCACTGTCCTATTTTTGTTACCAACTTTGACCCTCCGCAAAATCACAAATTTTATTTTGCTTTGATGGAGAAACTGTTTCTCGAAGACACATCTTGTCGTAATTGTTCGAAATGTGGAGTAGATAAACCAGCCGACAACTGATGAAGGATCGTTCTTTATATTACTTGTCCTCTTTTTTTTCCATTTGTTTCTTTCGTTGTTCGCAAAAAAGTTCGTATTCCATGTTTTCGTATTTCGTATTTCACGTTGTTTACGTTTTATGACGCCCTGTACCCATATATGCATATGTATATACATATATATATGTAAGTATGTACATATATGTACGTATGTATATATATATATATATACGCAGGAGTGGCTTATGGTAAGTAGGAGTGGCTGTATGGTAAGTAGCTTGCTTACCAACCACATGGTTCCGGGTTCATTCTCACTGCGTGGCACCTTGGGCAAGTGTCTTCTACTATAGCCTCGAACCGACCAAAGCCTTGTGAGTGGATTTGATAGAAGGAAACTTAAAGAAGCCCGTCGTATATATGTATATATATGTGTGTGTGTGTGTGTGTGTATATATGTGTGTGTGTGTGTGTGTGTGTGTGTGTGTGTGTGTGTGTGTGTGTGTGTGTGTGTGTGTGTGTGTGTGTGTGTGTGTGTGTGTGTGTGTGTGTGTGTGTGTCTATGTTTGTATTCCAGCATCGCTTGGCAACCGATGGTGGTGTGTTTACGTCCACGTAAATTAGCGGTTCGGCAAAAAAAGAGACTGATAGAATAAGTACTAGGCTTCCAAAGAATAAGTCCTGGGGTGATTTGCTCGACTAAAGGCGGTGCTCCAACATGGTCGCAATCAAATGACTGAAACAAGTAAAATAGTAAAAGAGTATGCATATATATTATTTATATTATTATATGATTGAACGCCACGCATCCATTTCCAAGTAAGTTTATCTGAGTTAGATAGCTAGCTAGCTAGCTAGCTAGCTAGATAGATAGATAGATAGATAGATAGAAAGATAGGTAGATAGATAGATAGACAGACAGACAGACAGACAGACAAACAGACTGACTAACTGGCAGGCAGACAGACAGACAGACAGACAGATAGATAGATAGATACATTTCTTTTATTAGCCACACAGGGCTCAACGAAGATGGGACAAATACAATGTAGAGCTTTTCTTTTTGGGAGGGGGAAGGAAGGAA
>NC_068987.1:32258818-32260532 GCF_001194135.2 Octopus bimaculoides | reverse complement strand
ACCCACCAGTTGTCCCGAACAGTCGGGAAGAGTGCTGTTGAAAGGCCTCACACATCCTTTCAGGCTCGAGTAATTCGCGCCCTTCTTCATCTGTCAGGGACCTAATGGTGGCTCCGCTACTCGGGCCTCTCGGGCCGCTCCAACTCCCTCGTCCCTCAGAGCACGCATCCTAGCTCTGACAACGCATCCTTCGTGTTTGGTGTTGAAGTGTTGGTCGAGGGCCTTCCTCGCCTCCACTACGTTGGACGCGATGCCAGTACTAAGTGCCTCTTCTAATTTCTTAACTAGGTCTCCCTCTATTCTATTTTGGTCTAACGCTAGGGCCTTACTGTACCTAACCGATTCTGATTTGATTGCTTTTTTGAGGGCATACCACCATCTGTTGTTGATGATGGCACCCGTTAATGCTCTCTTAACTAAAGTTCTAATCCGGTCCCTGTAAGCCTAGCGTGCCGTGAACGACGCGTTCAGCTTCCAGTAACTGGGACCTGTCTATGTGCCTTATCTAAGTCAAGTGTACAAGTGACAAATTTGTGGTCTGTGTAGCTGACTATGTGGAATTGTGGACAACCTACTCTATCCTTATCCACTGTCCTACAGAATACCCTATCTAAGTACGATCTGGACGACCCGATGCGGTTACTCCATGTCCACGTTGGCACATTCGGGTGGTCCAGTCGGTACCTGTCAGACAGTTGGAAACGTCTGAGCAGGTCTTTGAGGCTTTTGCATCCCTTTCTATTGCTATCGCTGCTTGCGTAATCTAGATGCGTGTCCAGGGTAGCGTTCCAATCCCCCACTAAAAGTAAAGCTCGAGACGTTCCCAAGAAAACCTCTAGACGTTGATAGAAATCTGGCCGGCCTGTTAAAGACGGTGCATAAACTGCTATCAGTCGAAAAGCACACCCGTTGCTGCCGTCGACATCCAAGACGACCAGCCTACCCACCGGGTCTAGGAAAATTGCTTTTATTTTTGAGGTCCAAACTTTTCCGAAGAAGCACCGCGGTGCCTCCTCCACCCATTCTCGGCAGACACGGAGAAAAATAAATGTCGAAATGTCCGCCGAACATGTGCTGGAGAGCCCGAGGGCTGTGGAGTCTGGTCTCGCTGATGGCTATGACATGCAGATTTTGCGACTTGATGTCGTTTAACAGGTACCCTTGTTTTCAAGGCGACACCAAGCCACGTACATTTATACTGCCTATTTTGAGCATGATCCTGTCAAAATTTGTGTTTTACACACGAAAGGAGAGAGAGAGAGAGGTACTTACTGTCCGAAAGTTCCTGATTCTTCGCCTCACAGTCTTCTCTCAGAAGGTCTTTATATAGTTATTTTGAGGAATATTTTTGGAATCTCCCTACTGCATCCGGGTAGAGAGATTTCAGTATGTGCTACGTGTTATGTGTATGATTTTGATGTGTTGTGGTGGTGTTGTGCGTGGGTGATTGCTTGTTTTCGTGTCATTTTCTGTTATGTCAGTGTTTGACCTAATGAATCTCATTAGGTCTGGATTGTTTGTGTTTATCGCTATCAACATTGTTGGGGGGTTGTGTGTTGGTGCGTTTGTGTTGGTGTTTTTGTTTTCTGTGGATGTGTTGGTTTCGGGGCTGGTAAACCTCCCCGCTTTGTTTGTTTGTTTTTCCGTTCTTGTTTTCCTCTTTTTCTTCTTCCTCCCGTGGCCACTTGCCAATCCTCTGTGTCATCTTCATCTG
>NC_068987.1:32258452-32258730 GCF_001194135.2 Octopus bimaculoides | reverse complement strand
GGGGTGTGAGTCTTTTTCGTGTTCCCTTCTTCTTGTGGGGTTGTTGTTGTTGGTGGTGGTGGTGATGATGGTGCTGATTCTGTTCTTGGTGGTACTGGTGGTGTTGTTGTTTGGTTCGGCTGGCTTGCTGGTTGCTGGCGTTTCTCCATTTCTTTGTACAGGTGCTTGACCAGTTGTGCATATGGCGGTGTGGGAAGTAATGCTGTGTCTTTCTTGGTCTTGTTGACGTTGTTGTTGCCTTTGCTCCTGGGCTACTGGGCATGTGTTTCGAAGATGAG
>NC_068987.1:32255584-32258442 GCF_001194135.2 Octopus bimaculoides | reverse complement strand
CCTTTGCTCCTGGGCTACTGGGCATGTGTTTCGAAGATGAGTTTTGCTACTACAAACGTAGCAAACTGGCCTTCTGCCTTCGACGGCAACATGGAAACTTGAATCTTCTGTTAATTGGATTCTGTGAGGAATCTTCTCATAATTTGCTGGATTAACTTGTACCAGGAGCTGAATTTCCTGGCCAATCCAGTTTTCATGGTACACGGCAGATGCTTCTAAAATGTTTATTTCCTCCTCTATGCCGAGACATATGGCAGATACGAGCCATTCTTCCTTAATTTCAGGAGGCACATTTGATATCTTTATCTTTGTAACCCTACGACCAAGGTACGTAGGGATCATGAGCAGGTTCTCATATTGCAATGGCTTTGTGGAGAGGTCCTCGGCTCGTTGCTCGCTGTCGAATCTTACTTCTATTGTTGCGAACTTGGTTCCTCTCGTAATATAAGTTTTATAAGACCATAAAGCCTTAGACACTTCTCAACCTTTTCCTGAGTAAATTTTTCCGGAGTCTTTGTTTTTGTATTTATAGTTTTGTAGATGATGGGGTTTTTTTGTATGTTTTTTTTTTTAAAGTCTGCGGGTGTTTGTAGATGGACTGTAATGTCCTTTTTACTTAGCATGCGAGTAATTCCTCTTTCGATATATTCAATATTTTTCTAGGCTTCAAAGCCTCGGCAAAGTTCGTGTTTGTTGTGGTGGTAGTGGTGGTAGTGGTGGTAGCAGTGGTGAAGACAGTGGTTGTGTTAGCAAGGACATTTGTGTCGTTGTTGTTGCTGTTGTTGTTGTTGTTGTTGTCACTGGTGACGGTGGCATGCAAGACTGCTATAGCAGCAGAGTTTTTACACGTGATGGTGGTAGTGGTGGCAGTTGAGGCAGAAGCGGTAGACTCAGAGTCATTGCTCTTCTCCACCACCTGTTGCGTTCATGCGGAACGGCATTAAGTTCTTTCGCCTCTGGCATTAGGAGCGGGAAATCGGCCTCATTGAATACCTTAGCCATATTTGTTTTACAGAATATGGCTAGGATCGAGGAAGATGTTTTTGA
This sequence comes from Octopus bimaculoides, assembly GCF_001194135.2. NCBI lineage: Eukaryota > Metazoa > Mollusca > Cephalopoda > Octopoda > Octopodidae > Octopus > Octopus bimaculoides. The sequence continues at coordinate 32,257,395 of NC_068987.1, read as the reverse complement.
ATGTTTGGAAATAAGGCTCTAAATAGAGCTATTTCCGATTTGAAAAATATATGTACACAACTTATACAAAAATTAAAAAGCAAAGTAGGTCTTTTAACAGGTGAAAAATGCAACTTACATGGGAGCCGATGTGTCTAGCGTCCGTCCATGTGGATAGATAGATAGGTAGATAGATAGATAGATAGATAGATAGATAGATAGATAGATAGATAGATAGATAGATAGATAGATAGATAGATAGGCTACAGTGTTTTAAGACAAAATTAAATTACTTTTGTGAAAAATATCTATCAAAATATTCTGCCGATGATATATGATGCAGCTACAACATCTTCGACGTCAGCACCTCCTCCATAAGTAGCAGGAAGTATCTGAGATTCTTTATGTGCTTTATAAAAGTAAATTAGTCTCGAGAACTTGTTAGTGTTGACGTCTATAAAAGATATAGATTGAATAACAAACCAATCTTATTTCGGGACCAGGTGAGCTAGTTTTGGAGGTAAATGGAAGAGAAGACATACAATGGCTTTCCATGACAGCTAACATGACAGAAAAATCGACAATTCACAAATTGAAACAGTGTCTAGAGTCTTAATTTTTTTTCCTGTAGTTTATCTAGCATTTGTGATCCAGCCAGTTCACATACCTCAGCTCCGACTTTCATCCCATACTGACACCAAATAAAGCATTAATCTCTTTCACTTGTAAAATGTCAAAACATTTTTGTTATACATTAAATTATTACTACTTTGACGTTGTTGCTATTGATGAGGCGTATATGTTTCAAAAATCCGATGCCCTAAAAAGAAAAAAAATTTGGAAATTGAAAGGCTTGAATTGTATGATATAAAATGAAAATAATTGCAATTGAGAAGAAAGTTGTTATAAAGATATGCTAATCATTTCGGTATAAATCACTAATGATTACAGAATATGTTAAAACTGCTAGGATTATTCTTATAAAACATTTTATATCAACCACGTATTAACTATTAGAATACAGTACGGTACACACACACACACACACACATATATATATATATATATATACGTGTGTGTGTATGTGTGCGTATGTCTGTGTGTCTGTATTGAAGACATTGTGTGTGTGTGTGTGTGTGTGTGTGTGTGTGTGTGTGTGTGTGTGTGTGTGTGTGTGTGTGTGTGTGTTAGCGCGCATGTGTGTGGTATGTATGTATGCACGTATGCTTGTACCACCATTCAACTGATTTTCGCAGCTATTGACTACAATGCTGATAAAGTTACAATCACAACATATTTTGTATTTCACGTTACTAGATTTGAAAATATCATGTACAAGGTGAACATTTTACTTAACACAACACTCAGGAAATCAGTTAAGTACATGTTAATTACCAAAATTTGAATCACTTATTAAACGCTCCAAAGTAATTTGACATTTTGTTTCAAGCTTGTAACCAACCGTGGTATAAATTCGAAAATATATCTGCTTCATTATTTTTTGGAAAGATATATCATAAACGTTAGCAGTAACTACTTTTGCTTTCGGGGATTGAGTTGGCATTACAAAGAACATTATAACATTATACAGATGTCTCCAGGATAGCTCCCGACATTTATGGTGTTAATGGTAATGATGAAAACTGAGGCGAAGGCGAAGGAACGTTTTGACAATATGTTTGGTGCAGAAGAGGCATGATATGGATTTTAAATATAGTAAAAAATATATTTTAGCTATTCTTAGTGCATCTTCAACTTCTATTTTAGCCTTTATTTCTACACGAGTAGAATAAAATAAAATAACACATATATATATGTATATATATATATAT
>NC_068987.1:32254488-32255040 GCF_001194135.2 Octopus bimaculoides | reverse complement strand
CCTCAAAGTGTGTATGTTTTTGTAAGTGTATGTGTGTGTGTGTATGGGGAGTGTATTGTATTGTATTGTATTGTATTATATTTTGTTCATATTGTTATTGGTTTATGGGGAATGTATTGTCATATTTTGTGGTTTGTGGTTTATTAGGGGTGTGTGTTAGTGTTCCATTCCAGTTTCCTATTCAGGCTAGGTTTATCTTCTATTATGTGTGTAGCTTCTGTAATTTGTCTAAGTGCTGCGTCTCTGCTATGTGTGGATAAGATTTTAATTTCTATGTTGTTGAGTGAGGCTCCATGTTCTTACTCAGCGTGCTGGTACAGAACTGATGAGCTCTTCTTTTCCTTAAGTTCCCTCCAATGTTCATTTGCCCGCTCCCCTATGCTCCGTGCTGTTTCGCCTACAAACGTCGTTGTCTTGTTATTGCATCGTCCCTCTGTACATCTTATACTATAGACCACATTTCTGGTTTTACAGTTTGTTTGTAGGCTAAATCTACATACGATACAGTTCCTGTCAGTGCAGGGGGTTCTACTAAAAGGGTATGTTCTACTG
>NC_068987.1:32247543-32254388 GCF_001194135.2 Octopus bimaculoides | reverse complement strand
GTCTGATCAATAAGTATCCGGACTGTTTCCATAGTAACGAAGCTAAAGCGTACAAAGTAAACCTAGGCACAGAGTGATTAGTGCGCTAGACATGCGCACTAAGTTTTAACTTCCTAGCTCACTTTCGCTGTGTACATAGAAAGTTGAGCAGAGAATCTGCATCGAATTTTGCCAAAGGCTTGGCGATACGTGCTCAGAGGCCTATGCAAAGTTTTCAAAAAAGTTTTCATCGTTCTTGACGCAATCAAGATCTTGTGCAAGTGACTCCCGAATGTCTTTTTGGTCAGCTGAAAAGCAGTTTTGGCACAAACACGGATATAAAGACATACACATACCCGCACCACACATAATCGATGGGCTCCAAAGAACCAGCCTTGTTACATTCTGTGTCACACTGAATATCTCTGTGTACTTCGCTTGAAAACTGGTGTTTGTTTGTTTGTTTGTTTGTTTACGTCCACATAGCTTAAAGGTTCAGCAAAAAGAGAGTGAATAGAATAAGTACCAGGTTTCAAAAAATAAGTACTGGGGTCAATTTATTTGACTAAATAAAAATGCCTTCATGGCGGTGCTCCAATATGGCCGTAGTCTAATGACTGAAACAGATAAAAGTTTTAAATTATATACCAATGTCGGGAATGAAGGTATATTGTATCGAACTCGGGTTTCTGAAAATATTGAACTAGTGGTTCTCAATTGGGGTCAATATAAAATTTGGGGGGAGCACATAACAAACTAGTAGATTGGGGAACTACAACTGTATTTTAAGGGCCCTTGAAAATTGTTTGCTTTATATGTATGTATTGGTATTTATCACAAGAAACAGCTTGGTTTCTTTCTCTTACATTTTACATAGTCCAACCTACACAAGTTAATGCAAAATCAAAAATAAGAATTTTGTAAGAAGTCTCAATAAAAGAAGTTCCTACAAAAGTTAATAAACATCGAATGGCTATAGGGGTCCACCAGAATGAAATAGTAATCAAAGGGGCCCATAGATAAAAGAAATGCCCGAGAATCCCTGTTCTATACAGATGTGTTAATAAATAATTTATAAATGTGAGGTCATTTATGGATTTCATTGATAGTTGAAAAGGTTTAATAATGACTTTGAAGTTTCACAAGTTGTGGCTGTCAGACTCTCACCTTTTTTTTATTATTATTATATGTGTGGAACTCTACTTAAATGTATAGAATGATAATTTTATTAATATTTGATTGCTTTGTATTTTGCTATTAATAAGATCAAACATTTATATTAATAAGATATCATTGACAGATATATTTCAGAAACCATATGTTGTAGTTAGAAAGAGATTTTGTTGTCAGTAAAGATGAGAATTGAAGACGAGATTGAAAATGTGTCGCTGACACGGATGTCATTTAATTTCCTCTTGAAGTAGCGTGTTAAGAATTTCAGTAACCATTTCAACATCACTGAGGTATGGAAGCCACGATAGAGGACTGGAATCCAGTCGAATTCTACCTAAGACATCGTGTATGAGTATAGTTATTAACAGAGCTAAAACTCTACGTTTTATAACAGTTATGAAGATTTCGCTTATGTCTTCAATTGTATTCCATAGTTTTAACTTTTACCCGCATAACACTCGAACTTAGTGCATTAAGTTAAAAAGTTCGATTGTGCTTTCGTTTCACGGTGTGACAAACGAAATACCATAGATTATGCGAGAGAAGATATTACTTCTATTCAAAATATGAAGGACGAAGGGAAAATAATAAAGAGACTACAATTTTGGAGGATATTTCTTAAAAATTAAGACAGAAGGCTCCTGAGAGATTCGAACTCTCGACCTCTAGTTTACTAGACTAGCGCTCTAACCATCTGAGCTATGGAGCCACACATATAAATGTTTTTTGCTTACTGTTGTTAAGTCTATAATAATTTGTTATTTCTGAAAGTGACGACAAATTTTCACAATATTCTCAACAGGGTATACTAAGATTTAATCGATGTATTCAGGTTACAATGTTCATATTCTAATCAGTAGTGCATGGTATAATCAAATTACATGCAGCAAGCGTTGTCTTGTGGTTAGTAAGTTCGATTTGCAACCGCATGGGTCCGTGCTCTAGACCGTGTTCGACAGTTCAGGAAAGTTTCTTGTTCTGTTGCAAGTTTTCGTTGTTTTTTTTCCTAACTTTTCCTGCAAAAACTGATTTTATAGACTCTTCCCATTGAAATTGGATACTTGTTGTGTCTATGCAAGTAAATAAATATTCTGAAAATCGAATACCATATGGAATAATCATTAAATTGCCAATCGTGGAGAGAAGACGTCCAGTGGTTCTAGATTGGTATTAAACCGGATCATGATGCTAAAAGCATCATAAGCTAGCGTAAACAGAGTTGAATTTTTCAGACTCGATCGAAAGCTGTTTACTTTCATGTGATACTGTTGGGTTCCATAGAGGTCATTCTTCCTCAGCTAGGTTGCCAGCAAAAAACATTTGACTCTGCACTGCTAGCTAACGAATGACACGGCAATGCTTATTTTATTTCATCTCACAATCCTGCCTTATTATTTTATATAGTTTCTTTAAACACTCAAACTAATTAATTATGAAGCTTTTTCAAAAATATTTAAAGTACGTGTATCCCCACGTCACATGTGTAGATGACTGCTCACTGCCAAACAGTATTTTCTTTTTTTATATATGCCATCTACTTACGGTGCTGTCTTGGCATCATAAATATAATCTCTCGGCAAGCTGGCCAAAGTAGTACGCACTGGCATTCCGTCGGTTAAGATGATAAAGGTTCCAGTTGATCCGATCATCGGAACAGCCTGCTCGTGGGATTAACGTGTAAGTGACTGAGCTCTTCACTGACACACGTACACTTAACGTAGTTCTCGGAGATATTCTGCGTGACACAGAGTGTAACAAGGCTGGCTCTTTGAAATACAGGTACTACTCATTTTTACCAACTGAGTGAACTTGAGCAGCTTGAAATAAAGTGTCTTGCTCAAGGACACAACGATCGTGAGCCGAATAGCCTAATTCCTTAGCCACACGCCAAAAGAGTAGTAAATTAATAAATATACAGAATTGCTTTTCTAGAAAAATTGAATTGTCTACAAAGATATAAATTCATAAAAATAACCGCATGAATCAAAACTGTGTGATTCTATATTTTCCACTAGTATTTCTTGTGTGAATTGAGCATAAACCTTGCATTTCCCATTCCCATCCGTTACAGATTTGTGAGGAGAGTCTCAAGACCCTCAACACGAAATTCCTACCTGTAACGTGTAAGGGCTACTAAAAATTTGCTTCTTTGCATTTCACATGTAACAAATCAGTTTGCTAGATGAGGTTCAATATTAACTACAAGAGCTGCCGTTTCACATGCAACAAGCAATCTAATCACACTTCAATATATATGGTGTTCTCCCCGGTTATCCTGTGTCTATCTAAGGGATAGTAATGTTATTTGTAACATGGGACAAGGCAACAAGTTTAGGAACAGTAAACTGCACTAATTTTTTCTCCAGCGATCAACTATTTCTGCCCAAACAAAACAGTTGTCCAACTAGGTGGACATTGTGGTCTAGTGATCCAATTTGTATAATAAGAATAAATCAATAGTATATACGAGTAATTGGGCTCCAGAGACATTCGCACTTTAGCCTTCTAGATTTCTGATGGAATAAACTGAGCAATTTGTAGAATATTTATTTAATACGTTGTTTGAGAGTTCAACGTCGCTATTGAACATTGGTCATCATTTATCATTGTTCTTGCTGTAGAGTGTACTATATTTCAATTGCTACTGCCACCATCAATACCGCCGTCATCACTATTACCATCAACACCACAATTTAGTATCCATTATTAATATGTTTTTAAATCCGAGTGTTTGTTTATCAATTGTTTTTTATCTTTTATGGCGATACTTAAGGAGAATTTTTTTTTTTACTTTAATTTGAAAATAAAAACAAAAGAAAATTAATAACACATGCCAAATTGCGATTATGACATAAAAGTCATATGATTAATAAAAATTCATCTTTCCTAAAACAATCTATACTAACTGGGGAAATAGATTTTACAAACTGCTATTAATCTTTTTTAAACATGAATTCCATTAAAAATAATATATTGTGACAAATACACGTAAATCAGCATTTCTTATCGTCATGAAAATTCGGTTAGTTTCTATAGTTTCGTATAAATGAAGATGATGCGTAGTAGAAGCTACTAAGTGTAGTATTCAGAACATGGAATTCAGAATCAAAATATTTCAAGCCATTAGTCTAACACTCCACTGCCGCCATCCATTACATTCGTGCCTAAGTTTATAAGGAAGATTATTTCCTTCACGCATTCTGACAACACTTATTACTATCATTTACTTTGCTTTTATAATGTATGAAATATCGGCATTCTTCGCCCATGTCTCATGCGATTTAAGTTACCAGTCTTATAAACTATTGCTCGTGAGTTCAAATCACTCTTTATAAAGTATTGACTTTAAATTTCAGTCAGGCATGGTCAAGAAAATCGCTTTACAAGATGATTTGGGGGTTCAGTCCCATTGCGCAGTACTTCCACTATAGCTCCCAGCCAACTAATGCCTTGTAAGTGAATTTGGTAGAAGAAAATTATATGAAAGCTCGTTGTGTGTGTGTGTGTGTGTGTGTGTGTGTGTGTGTGTGTGTGCACGCGCGTATTTGTCCAGTCTATCACCGCTGCTTGATTTGTTTATATCCTCGTAAACTAGCGGTTCGGCAAAAGAACCCGATACAATAACTAACAGGCATAAAATAAATACAGGGGGCGATTTGTTTGACTAAACACTTCGATGCGGTGCCTTAGTATGGCCGCAGTGCATTGACTAAAGCAAGCAAAAGATAATATTCGATATTCGTTCGATTTTCTGCCCTTTTATTGCAGTTGACATGTTCCCATACAACAGCGGCTGTCATATTTTTTACCTAGACATAAACAATCTGTTAATTTTGGCAATTTATTCGAGTACCATACAATACTTCTTGCACCTGCTACTAACCTTCTTTTATTTCCTAACTTCAAGTACTTCTAGGAAAACTTTAACATTCATTCCTCGAGAAGTAGACAAAATAAGCACCAGTAAGTACCAGTCAGTTGTTTTTCCTTCGAACATTTTACCACCATGTCGAAGTTAAAAACTTTATTATTAGGTTGTTCCGAAAATAATTACCGATTTCAGAAACATAATTTTATTCTGGAAAAATTAACAATAGAAATGTTTTTTCTTAGTCAAAGTATGAGCTGTGAACATCTCTGCATCTCTGCCATCGATCAGCAAGATTATTTATGCCTCGTTGAAAAAATCTTATTGGCTTTGAGACTAAAAAATCTTTGAAAGCTGATTCCACCTCTGGTTTGGACCTGAAAGTTTTATCATTTAAAAATGTGTTTAAATGCTTCAAAGAATGGTAGTCAGTGGGTGAAAGATCAGGAGAATATGGAGGATGTGGTAAAGTCTTGTATCCCAAGTCTGAGAGTTTCTGCAGCGTCATTCTTGCAACATGTGGTTTTGCATTATCGTGGAAAAGAATTGGGTCACGCCGATTCACCAATGCAGGTCTCATTTTTTTGAAAGTGAGCATGTATTTCAGCGAATTGATTGCAGTAAACCTCTGATGTAATGCTCTGATTGGCTTGCAGAATGCTGTAATGGACAACACCAATTGCAGACCACCAGACATAATTTTTTACTGATGCATCTTTGGCTTTGGAAAATGTTTGGAGGACTCATCATGATCAAGCCATTGATCTGATCGTTTACGGTTATAATAAAAGATCTTCTTTTCGTTACAAGTGACTATTCGGTGAAGAAAAGGATCATTGGAGTTTCGCAGAAAGAGCATTGAGCACACTTCAAAATGCTGAACTTTTTGATTTTCATTGAGCTCATGCGGAACCCATTTATCGAGCTTTCTCATCTCACCAACCTTCTGCAGATTGCATGAGACCGTTGCAATACCGACGCCAAGTGCCTGAGACATTTCTCTGACACTTTGAGGTGAGTTTTGTCCAACAACTGCTTTCAATTGTTCATTGTCAAGACAGCATGACCGACCTCTACTTTCTTCATCTTCAAGGCTCTCATCACCACTACAGAATTTCTGAAACCACCTTCGTACTATGCGATCACTTGTGGAACCCTCTCCCATGCTCTGTTGATATTGGCAGCAGTTTGAGAGGCATTGTACCCAATCTTGAGCTCATGCAAGAAAAGTAAGCGAAGGTCCTTTTTTGTCATGTTCATAATTAAGGGCACTTAGGCTTCAAGAATGTTTTCTGTCTGAAATAAGCAGAAAATTATCAAAGAGCATACATCAATTATTAAGTATGTCGAAATTCACCTAAAATGTAATTAAAATACTATGATAAAATTGCGTTTCAAAACAGAACACTTAGAGCGGCTATTATTTTCGGAACAACCTAATAAATGTATTTTCACGTCTCTCAAAATATATACACTTTCGTATATACTTTCTCACCATTTAAAATTCTTTATATATAAACCTTGCTTCATAATAGTTAAGTACTTATTGGGTTTAAAATAGTTATGTTTTAAATTAAGAATACGAAGAAAACATTTGATGTGAGAAGTGTAAATGGTTTAAACCAATTATTACTGGTAAACTGCAGCTGATAATGGATATGAACCTGGAAGCAATTGTTGAAAGCAACGGACCTATTTCACTCTTATTAAACCTCCTCAACTAAACATATTTTACTCAGTTGACATCTCTAAGAATTATTACACGCACACACAAACACACACAAACACACACACAAACACACACACACACACACACACACACACA
>NC_068987.1:32242200-32247089 GCF_001194135.2 Octopus bimaculoides | reverse complement strand
TAACTAGGTATACAGACCCACCAGTATGTAGTCTATGGTAAATAACTAGCGGTGTAAGAGTACTAAATTTGTTTCAACCATAGACTGCAACTTCCTTTATATGAATATAGTATATTACTGAAAAATAGCTATAACTGCGTTTTCAATGTTAGTTGTAATAAATTTAATCTTTATGGGCGTAGCGAGCAGTTGGCTCCATAGCTCAGTCGGTTAGAGCGCCAGTCTAGTAAACTGGAGGTCGAGAGTTCGAATCTCTCTGGAGCCTTGTCTACTTCTTTTTTTATTTTGTAAATGGTTGTGATCACAAATGATCGAATATATTGTCGTATCGCAATTGCCTCCGCCACGAGCTCTGATCAAAATATACCAAGTCCGTTTCTGTGGTAACGGAGCTATAGTACACAGAGTGAAGCCGCTTAGCACATATTGACCTTGAACTCTGTCGCGCATCCATACTAAGTTATAACGTTCTCGCTCATTTATAGCAGTGCTTGGAAGTAAAGTGTATAGTGTAGTCATCTCAAAAAGAAGATCGAGTTGCAGCTGCACAAGATCTCCTTGAATGTGTCAAGGAAGACGAAACATTTCGAAAACGGTCATAATAAGTGACGAATCATGAGTCTACGACTATACACCCTGAAACCAAAGTTGTCTTAGTGGTGGAAGACTCCAACAAGAATTCAAGACGCCGCGGAAATTCAGGGGAATGAGACGAGGAGTTCTAGGAATGCTTCCATCAATGGAAACGATGATGGATAAAGTGGGTGACTTTAGAAGGAGTCTACTTTGACGGAGATTAGATGCCGAACTGTATATGTGTTGCGGTTTTCTTTTTATAGCACAAGTCCTGATGCGTTTTGATCAGACCTCGTGTGTGTGTGTATATACATACATATATATAAATATATATATATATATATATATATATATGTATGTATGTATGTATGTATCTATATATTGCAACAAAAATTTTAATTTTGAACGTAGACTTACTAAAGGTTTCGTATCCACAAAGCCAAAGCCTTGTGGACAGCACGTCAGACTCTACACAAAGACAGAAATTTTAACTTTCTACATCACGGTCGTGAGGAAACGCTCAGAAATCGAGATTTAAGTCTTAACAGATAAAAACGTTAATGAGGACGGGTTGTCTCTCCTGAACCAGACGATAAAACAACCTTTATAGACCCAAAAATGCCTAACCAGCAAACGGGGAGATCCAGTTTTCTAGTAGGTAGCACTTGAAGTGGACACATTTAGAGAAAACTTCTTTACGATTATTTAACGCGACAGGTTTAGTATAGTCCTTCAGAAATTTGGCCCTCTCTGCCATGCAGATTTTGCAACGGCCATTCCCATACGTAGAAAGTTTAAATTTTTGTCTTTGTACAGAGTCTGACGAACAGTCCAAAAGGCTTTGGCATTGTGGATACGAAACCTTTGGTAATTCTATGTCCAAAATTTTAATCTGTTGTAATAATTACTGCTCTATTCTTTAGAGTGTGCTTCTTTTCTGATATATGTTTTATTGACTATAGATATATTTACATATATATATGGAGAGAGGGAATGTGCTGATAATGAATATCAACAGCATATGTGGGAAGAATTGCTCTTGGGAAATGTTCTATTTACTAAATACAAATATGATAGAGTGTAGTAATGTAGTATAGAGAATGGAGGAAAATCCATTTGGAGCATCATTTTTTAATCTAAGAATAGTAAACAAAAGAGACAACTTCAGTAAGTTCAGTTAATTACAATATATTTATATTTAATAATGATTTATTGTGCAACTGAAACTGTTATGTAGCTTCAACGATTATTCCTAAATCTAGGAGAAACACTGCTCTCCGAACTGTATGATAGTGTGTTTTTGTATATATCTGGTCGCTATGCAGCTAATTTTGAGCTACTGTTTAGTTCAATGAAGCAAGAGATAATTCATACCTGATAACTCATGAAAATTATTTATATCTTAAAACTGATGACTCAACATCGATAAAAAAAACTGCTCATTAAGCTATCAAAAATCAAAAACTATTTTCTTTTATCTCACAACTTATAAAACTTCCAGGATGTGTATATTGAGATCATACATTCAGCTAATCAGCACAGACGTCATATGACTACGATGAACGAATAGAGTAATTGACCAATCGCAATTGCTGTTGTATGTGTTTGAAACTAAGATGTCACCGTCTGCAAATACCACGTCCTCACCGAAAGCTGTCCTAATTTCGTCATTTTTTGTATAATGCATATCGTTCCTTATTCTTAAAAGTGTGATACTGTCATCGGGATCGCTTCGAATATGATAACTGATATTTCGTGATGAAAAATCAAGAACTGCTGCACCGCTATAAAATGCATATAATACATGATCTAGGTATTTCTGGATTAAATCTATTACTCTGAAAACCCGGTGTGGGGGATTACATTTATTAAACTATCCGCCTGTAGAGAGAAACGGTTTTCCACAGTCTGGTTAAAATCAACAAGGAGTCTGAGATTTCTGGTACATAATTAAAATAAATTATGCAAAATAATCACATGATATTGTACACATGATCATAATGTCTAAACCTGACGAAGGGTTATATTTTACATAATTGTTTCTACTGTATATTACTATTCGTTTTCTGGAATAAGAGTATGTTTAACTCAGTATTTTGTGTAAGGTAAATAACTAGCGGTATAGGAGTATTAAAATTGTTTCACTCATAGATTGCAACTTTCTCTGTATGAATGCGACGAAGAGTCACTTCTGACCACAGTGTGAAGATAGCATATTACTAGAAAATAGCTGCATGTTTGGAATGTTAGTTGTAATATATTTAATCTTTCTGAAGATTGTCGTCAGATGGCTCCATAGCTCAGTTGGTTAGAGCGCCAGTCTAGTAAACTGGAGGTCGAGGGTTCGAATCTCTCTGGAGCCTCGGTTAATTTCTTTCCTAATACATTTTTGTAAATTATATTTATAAGAACTATATAGTTTTCTTTTTTTTAAGTTGGTGATCACCACAAATGACTCAGTATATTGTCGTATTGCAATTGACTGCGCCTGTGCCCGAGGTCTGATCAAAAAGTATCGAGATTGTTTCTATCGTAACGGAGCTAAAGTACAGAGTAAAGCCGCTTAGCACATACTTTCTTTGAACTCTGTCACGCATGCACAATAAGTTATAACGTTCTCGATCACTTTCGTTGTTTATAGCAGTGCTTGGAAGTAAAGTGTGTAGAGTGTAATCATTTCAAAAAGAAGATTATGTTTCAGCTGCGTAAGATCTCCTTGATTGTGTCGAGAAAGACAAAAAAAAGGTCATAAGAGCTGACGAATCATGGGTCTATGGTATTGAACCTGAAACCAAAGCTCAGTCTTTGCTATGGAAGACTCCAATAAGATTTCAAGACGTCACGGAAATCTAAGAGAACCGCTACAAAGTGCATGCATTATATAATACATGATCTCAGTATCTTGTTGATTAAATCTAATTATTCACAATACCTGATGTGTTGGATTATATTAAATAGATAAAAAACGGTTTTCCACATAATCTGGTTAAAATCAACAAGGAGTCTGAGATTTCTTGTATATAATTATAATAAATGAAGTGAAATAATCACATGACATTGTCCACGTGATTACAATGATTAAACCTGTCGACGGATTATATTTTACATAATGTGGTCTGCTGCATATTGTTACTCGTTTTCAAGAATAGGATGATGTTTAATTAGGTACAGGGACTCCAAGTATTTAATGTATGAAAATAATTAGCTGTGTAAGAGTACTAAAATTGTCTCACTCATAGATTCTGTATGAATGTAATGAAGTGTCACTTCTGACAGTACAATAGATTACTGGAAAATAGCTTTAACTACGTTTGCAATGTCAGTTGTAATATATTCCATCTTTATAGAAGCAACAGCCAGTTGGCTCCATAGCTCAGTTGGTTAGAGCGCCAGTCTAGTAAACTGGAGGTCGAGAGTTCGAATCTCTCTGGAGCCTCGCTTGCTATTTTTTCTAATAGCTTTTTCCAAACTATGCTATTGATTAAACTATACAAACTATAATGACGATTAGCTTCTTTTTTTTTATTGTAAATATGTTGTGTACGTTAGCAATTGTTTTATTGAACAAGATTATCTTTGTTGGTGGCGGTGTTTCCTCTTCACTAACATTGTTACTTGTTTCGGAATGTTTCTGCTAATAAACAGAATTCAGAAGCATCTCTGATTGCAACTGTATATTTCTGGGCTGTACACAATTCCGTGTTTAGGGGCCCCACAGGTTTCGATGCCCAATTCTGATATACGTATGCAGTGGCTCTCAGTCTATAAGTAAATATTATAGAGTCTAGTGCAGTGATTGGTCCGAAAGCCTACAATGCTGTTAAGACGGCCCTGGGTGTATTCAATTATGTTTTAATACAAACAAGGAGCAACTGTTCAAATGAGAGGTGTAAACCGTTTTGATAAGTCACGTTTACTAAAAGTAAATGCGGAGATAAGACATACAGTGGTTGTAAATAGATAATGAAACGGATTACTTGTTTAGTGTCGAAGCACAAGTAGCAGATCATCACTCAACTTAAATGTCATTGCATGTCAGAATCCGTATTGAAAACTATGCTCATGTAGCATTTCTGGGTCAGTTAGTTTAATAGAGGTCGTCATTCGTCAAGCAATGCAGCGAACAGATGAAGTCGAACTCAGCTAACAAGTGATTCGGCAATATTACAGTGCTACGACTGCTTGTTGTGTTAGTTGTTGCTACACTAACTTTATCATCAAAGAGTAGTTTTCCAGCAGACTTGCCAAAATAGTAAATGAATCAGTGACTGTATGAATTCGTGTGTGTGTGTGTGTGTGTGTGTGTGTGTGTG
>NC_068987.1:32239194-32241875 GCF_001194135.2 Octopus bimaculoides | reverse complement strand
TATATATATATACATATATGTATATATATATATATGTATATATGCATGTATGTACATATATATATATACATGTATTATGTATTTAAGTTTGTAAGTATATGTGTATACGTATAGATAGATAGATAGATAGATAGATAGATAGATAGATATACGTTCATACATACATACATAAATACATACATACATACATACATACATACATACATACATACATACATACAAATATGCTTACATACATATACATACATATTTGACGGAAAAGAAAAATAGAATTGTTTAGAAATTAAAGCATTCAAAGGTGTCATCCACACGAAAATCTATTAGTTGCCGGCTAATGTTTCTCTCACCAGATATCTTTTTCTATAAAAATATACAACACTCAATTATTCCTTATATAATTGGTTTTTGTGTTTCTCTAGGCGCTATGTCCCAGTAATTAATGTAAGAAGAATTTATTGTTAGTTTCCACATTTTGTATAAATGTTCTGAAATTGCTCCAGGATAGAATGAAACCTTGTCTGCGATGTTGGATAAACCCCTCTTCTACAGTTATGATTACAATGTAAATGATGATCTTTTTGTGAGAATAATTGTTGTAGCCACATCTACAGCCCAAACTGTAACAGTATTTTATATTAAAGAAATGCGTATTCACCTAACGATTTATTCAAGTAGACCGGTTGAGTTTCGCCATTCCCTGAAACTTAGGAGTCCCAACACGAATTTTACTATCCTCGCTATTGAACCACTTCATCAGAAAATATTTCGTTGTTATTTTTAAAGCCGTTTTAAAATGGATGGTTTCAAATGTTAACACGAGGCCAGTAATTTTAAGGGAGGGGGCTAGTTGATTATATGGACACCAGTGCTCAACCGACTCTTATTTTATCGACCTCGAAAGGTTGAAAAGCCAAGTCAACCTCAATGGAATTTGAATTCAGAACGCAAAGAGGTCGCCGCCTTAGCTAGCTTAAAAACTAAAACATTAATTCTAACATTTATTTTCGCGAAATATATATAAGCAGTTGCCAACTAACCTAGTTGTTTAGTTGCTAAAAGTAAAAGACTAATATATATGAGAAGTGAATGGTTACACAAATTTTTAAAGTGTCTTTAAATGTTTCATTCTATTGAGAATAGTGTAGTTGATGTTCAGTTTAAACAATGTTGACATTTTTTGAGTAATACTTGGTAAAGAGATTCCAAAGGCCTCCAAATGTTAGCAAGCAGATAAGAGACAATGTGAGTAAAATATGACTGGGTGATAGGATCAGATTCAAAACGAGATCTGATTTTGACTGCACAAAATATTGAGCACATTTTCAACTCCCGGTTTAGATTTATTAATATCCACAACTTGAGGTCGCTTATGAATCTGAGAAATGTGTCACAAATCACGTAACCCCACCGGTTGTTTAACCGGTTTGAACTGTATGCGCATTTTGTATATTGAACAAGACAGTCTAAGAGATGGAGCTATTATTTTTAAATATATAATATACGAATGGGACTGGACTCACCATACTCAACAAGTGAATGAAACGAATCATTCTTCAAAATTTAATGATCCTATTACTTCTAACTTTTGTAAGTCGTTCTGACTCTGCTGGTGAAATGTGAGGATAACCGAAGGGATTGGGTAACTGGGTAATGATTTGATAAGGTAGGGGTAAGTACTGTGTTGTGTCTTTGATCAACACACGTAACTATATAGTAGCCAAGGATACACAACTGTAAATAAGTACCCCAGGGTAATCAGTGGCAACATTCAAAGATGGATAAGGAATTCGTCAATTTTTAGGGGAAACTTCAGCTTCTTTGGGAACTGAATAATCTGGAAGGGGATAAATGTCTATAAGTCATTTGCCTGTAGAAATATTTCACAAAACCAAGCAGGTTCTCCAAAAGATCCAATGAGCTTTGATATTTACATCATATGATGACATTCTCCAGTGAAGAGGATATCCGACAGCGAAATATTTGTGTCACAAATATTTTGGTGATATCACAGACAAGTGTGTGTTATTATCAGTATCTCTTAGAGATTCGGTCAAAGTCTGTCATCAATATATTTATGTATCTTTCTATTTAAATACAAGAAAACTTATGCTCTACTGTGCTTTGCAACTAAAGATATGAAAACAGAATTGGTGACCTAGTTTCAATACCAAGATAGATCCACTGCACTTACTGCAGCACAATCGAAGAAATTTCTTCATTTCCATATTGATGGTTGATTTAGACGGATTACACCGTTGAATCAGAATATTTTCTACTAATTCTTCTGTGAACAATATCTTCTTACATCCTAGATATATTCAAAAAATAATACATACAAGTAAACAGGTACCTTTTACTCAAGCGAGATTACAAACAATAAGAATTGTTTATGTTAGTATAATGCCAGGAATTTGATAAAGAATTACAACCGCTAGTATCGATGCAAGTATCTGACTGGTGCTTATTTATATCAACGTACTCTGACGTGATTAAAACAGAAAACATAAAAGAACACAAATAGATTTTGTCAAACGTTTTGTCTAGTGTTCTAACGATTCTGCCAAAGCAGACAAATTGTAGAAGTCACTATGATGTGTTGACATTTTAAGATAGACGTGAATATATAAGCACACACACACAGACACACACAAACACACACACAAACACACACACACACACAC
>NC_068987.1:32238670-32239184 GCF_001194135.2 Octopus bimaculoides | reverse complement strand
ACACACACACACACACACACACACACACATATATATAAATGAGTGTGTGTGTGTGTGTGTGTGTGTGTGTGTGTGAGTGTTTGAACATATACAAATATATACTGTCTCTCACAGCAGTGTATGATATAATCGATGAGGGGAACTGTGGGTGGACAGTAATAAAACTTAAAAACTCTTTGTTCATCCCCATTTTCTTGAACTCGAATTTCCTGTAAAATTAAAAAACGCCGCCTGAACATTAGAACATCACCATACGCCCTTCCAATCAATGAAACAGTACCACCCATATCCACGACAGACAAACACGCACATATCTTGTGGTGTTTCGTTACGTCCCTGTACTTTCTGAGTTGAAATCCCGCCCGCCCATGTATGTTTTTACCTTCTATGCTCGATAACATCAGTGCTGAAGAAGGTTCATAACATGGCCACAGTCGATTACTTGAATCCGGTTATGTATGTATGGTTTAGTATCTATCTATCTATCTATCTATCTATCTATCTATCTATCTAT
>NC_068987.1:32238394-32238660 GCF_001194135.2 Octopus bimaculoides | reverse complement strand
ACTTATTTATTTTACTAAAATTTTCGTTGCGTCTTGCAACCTTTTCAATAATTGTTGAATCTGTCCATCAGTCAAGCTGCGTTCTTTTTGTTTGTTTGTGAGCATGTGAGTTGGCCAGTGCGTATGCGCATACACATGTATGTATGTATGCGTGTATGCATGTATGCATGCATGCATATATGCATGTGTGTATGCATGTATGTATGTGTGTGCGTATGTATATATGTATGTCTGTACGTTTGTATATATATATATATATATATATA
>NC_068987.1:32237110-32238115 GCF_001194135.2 Octopus bimaculoides | reverse complement strand
TATATATGTATATAACTTAAGTTGAATTTAACGTTAGTGTCTTATGAAGATAAATTTATAAGTACTAAAATTGCAGAAGAATTCGTTACTTGGCAGTTTAGCTTAATGGTAAAGCACTTGACGCTTAATCACAGGAATTTGAGTTCGAGTCTCATGGCTGGCCGGTAACGTATTGTTCTGCAATGTATGGATAATTTATCCTGATCACGCTATTTGTTAACATTATCACGCGTTTTAGAATAAAAAAATGTTAAAATATATATATATATATATATATCCGAGTTTTGTATGATTGTGCACTAAAGAATATAGTAATCAATGAAATTCCAACATAGTCTGATTTTCACGTTAGCAGCAGCATTAGTAGTAGTAGTAGCAGTAGCAGCAGTGACCGTCGTGTTCCGTCAATTGTGGAATACGACTGTCACTGCTACAACACAAATCTGATGATTGCGTAACGCATGAAAGTACCAGCTCTATCACAATACATATATGATATTCTATTATTATAATATTGTAAAAATTGTAAATAACAAAACGTGGAAATCAGACTGTTAGAATTTCATTGATTAACATATATATATATATATATATATATATATATATTAATCAATGAGATTCCAACAAAGTCTGATTTTTACGTTTTTCGCGTGGCTCAGTGGTTAAAGCGTTGGGCTTACAATCATGAGGTAGTGAGTTTGATTCTCGGACCGGACTGTGTGTTGTGTTCATGAGCAAGACACTATATTTCACGTTGCATCTGTTCACTCAGCTGTAAAAATGAGTTGCAACGTCACTGATGCCAAGCTTTATTGGCCTTTGCCTTTCCTTTGGATAACATCACTGGTGCAGAGAGGGAAGGATGGTATGCATGGGTGACTGCTGGTCTTCTATAAACAACCTTGCCCGGACTTGTGCTTCGGAGGATAACTTTCTAGGTGTAATTCCATGGTCATTTGTGACCGAAGAGGCAGGTGTCTTTACCCTTTTACCCTTTATATATAT
>NC_068987.1:32235479-32236648 GCF_001194135.2 Octopus bimaculoides | reverse complement strand
TATATATATATATATATATATATATATATATTTATTTATTTATTTATTTATTTATATCATTTAATATATACAATTGCAAAAGATCTACTAATAGTTTTATAAGATGCGTTAAAATGACAGATTAATATAATATGCTATGTATCTCCAAACAATCTTTAGGACTCAATTTATTTATTAGCTGTATTTAAATCCCAGGACGCTGGACTATCTAAAAACATGTGAGAAAAATGAGAAGAAAAAACCGAGAACAAAAAAAAACGCCAAGAAAGTTGATGCAAAAAGTGGAAGGAGAAGAAAGAAAAGAAAAGTAAGAAAACCAATATCCTCGTCTATAATTAACGCAGCTGGTATAGTTACAGAAAAGAGGCCAAAGTCTATGAGATAGCTACTCAGTCTGAAGCGGATGATGTCCTCCAATTCAACAAATGAAATCTGTTCCTGTGTTTGCATTTACTGAAAGTTTCTGGTCTAGAATTTAGTAATGTGGTAGAATTCTTAAACCTAAAAAGAATGGGCGATCTTTCAGCTACGAATAACTTGCATCTCTTTGATCCATTTATATATGACGTTGATTTCTCTCTAAGATTCCCCACTTAATTGTATGTGGTGAGCAATTCGTTTTCAGATCCCATACATGGCTAGTCAACTTAGTGGCCTCATTTTTATCAATGTGCCGGAAAGAAGACTGATGGTTTTCATAGCAACTTTTAAAATTGCCTTCACATTAACCGATGTAAATTTTCTTCTTAGATATGTTGTCTATGAGCACTGCTGTATCTTCGGCTTCATAGACAATTGTATTTATCAATCACATCTGATCAAGCGTGAAAGCTTTAGGGTCTTGACAGTTATAACTGATAGTGGTCTTTTGATGTGACTTATGAGTGATAATGTCCTTCATATTGGGGAAACAACTGTACAAAATTTTTACCGCGCGCCTATTAACTTCCTGTATTTGTCGTTCACTGGGAAATGCTTATTTAATAATGCCAGGAATTTGCTGCCTATGTTAGTTTTAGCATTGAATGAGAAAGGTTTTTAGGCTTCATATTTTTAACTGTGATATTTATCTCTCACTGAATGGAGTACTTTATTGGTGTTCCTACTTATATTGGAACTGTAAATTATATATATACATATATACACACACACACACACACACATATATA
>NC_068987.1:32222548-32234741 GCF_001194135.2 Octopus bimaculoides | reverse complement strand
CTAGTACTTATTTTATCGGTCTCTTTTGCCGAACCGCTAAGTTACGGGGACGTAAACACACCATCATCGGTTGTCAAGCGATGTTGGGGGACAAACACAGACACACAAACACACACACACATATATATATATACACATATACGACAGGCTTCTTTCAGTTTCCGTCTGCCAAATCCACTCACAAGGCGTTGGTCGGCCCGAGGCTATAGCACACTTGCCCAAGGTGCCACGCAGTGGGACTGAACCCAGAACCATGTGGTTGGTAAGCAAGCTACTTACCACACAGCCACTCCTGCGCCTATATATATATATAATTTGTATAAAGAAATTAAATTAAAAGTGAATTGAAAATTTCAAAATATTTATTGATATGGCCCAGAGGGTATCGAACCCTCGACATCAAGTTTTCTATGCAATGATTATAAACTAGCTATGAAGTTGTTTCTTAGTCAGCCTTCATAAAATTGTTATATTTGATGCAGTTATAATAATTAGTTTGGTCATAAAACATTCTTCATTCTTTGATTTGTACTGTAGTGTAACTTCTACAATTAGCAACACCATCAACACGACATACATGACCACCACCACTACCACTAGCACCACAACCACCACCAGCAATTCCCCCTAAATCTATGTCGACACGACAATCATGACCACCACAACTGTTGTCATCACCAAGGTGACAATCCTAAATATTACAACCGCCTCCTTTACGGCAAACCTGACCACCACAATGAACACCTATGTTAGTTTTACCACAGACACAGCCACAACCACTGTCACCACCACCACCACCACCTCTACAACTAGTTTTAACACTATAACCACCACCGATAGGACAACCATCACTACAATTGTCAGCGCCGATACCACTACCACCAGTACCATAATTGCTATCACGACATCTACAACCACCACCAACACTACCGCCTCAAAGGCAACCATCTCGCCCACTAACAGAATCACTACCGCAACCACTAACAACGCCTCCAACACCATCACAACCACCAACAACAACATCTCCAGCACCACCACAACTAAAACCATTACCAACATCATTTCCTCCCAGACTACTACCGGAATAGCGACCATCTCCACCACTATAAGTAATGCCACCAATATCATTAATGCTATTGCAACCCCTAACACC
Organism: Octopus bimaculoides; assembly: GCF_001194135.2. Lineage (NCBI taxonomy): Eukaryota > Metazoa > Mollusca > Cephalopoda > Octopoda > Octopodidae > Octopus > Octopus bimaculoides. Next base: position 32,233,588 of record NC_068987.1, on the reverse strand, counting down.
AACACATCCACCACTTCTGCTATTACTACTACTACTACTACTACTACTACTACTATCACCATCACCACTACCATCACAACACCACAATGAATTCAATAACATTCAGCGTTGTCGTTATTAAATCCCAGGTGTTAGTTATTTCAGAATAGCCAAATTTAATGAGAAATATTCCTCTCTGCAATCATTATACAAAAGCACGTGATCTTCAACATCCCTACCTGCAGCAGAGAAAAATAGATTTTCTAAAACCACTATGAACCACTACAAAACATGAATTTTAGAAATATGTATAAAAATGTATGACAAGTACACTTAAATTAACATTTCTAAGCATCTTCGGTTTCGTATTTAATATTTAGAAAAGAAAATATGGCTTTGACTCACACAGTACGCGTAATGTTTTAATTTTTGTAAGATTATTTGTATAGACGCTTTTCCTTGTGCGCGTATGTGGGGAAAATCTTAATCACTCGTTTTCTTTTAGTGAAATTACTCGTGATTTATCATTCATGTTTTCATGAAATCCTTGATCATTCACATATAGCTCCACAATAATTTCTTTCTTACTGAGGTTTGTGATCTTATATTCTAAAATTTAATATAATCCACATATCTTTATTTGTTTTGAAATATTTAGTTTTACCGATTTTGACTTGCACACGTCTAAGGTGATAGTGAGACAGATTAATTAACTACAAACCGAACGTTAGAGTGTTCGTCTCGTGTAAACGAAGGACTTAAAAATTACGACGTAATATGAGAAGACACAGCTAGTTGACTCAAAATGGAGTAAAACTCTTAAATGGTTCTAAACCAGTGATTTTCGTTACACTTTTTCAATGTTAAAGGCATTTTCAACGTCTGCAGTGTCTCTGTATCTAACAGTAAATTGGTACCATAATGAAGTGGATAAGTACAGTTTATTACTCTAAGAAGCCTGACAAATGTAAATTCAAACCCACTGTAGTCTGTTACACGTTGTAAAGCCAAGTCTGTAACATTACAAGTCGTAATGACTAGCCTATACTATTACAACTTCTGATGACAGGAGTGTTTCATTACATCATCCAAATTACTGGTGGGTGTTATTACAAGATGTAAATTATAGTGTGTCATTACTACTCGTAATGTCTAATGTATATCTACAACTTATATCTAGTATATGATATATATATATATTATAACAACAGGTTATGTGTCATAACAATGTATAATATCTGGTCTATGTCATCAGAAAATGTCATGCGTCACTAAAGCTTATAATAGTTTGTATTTGTTGTTAAAACATGTAACATCTTGGCCGGTACATAGGAAACTCATCTTGCTCAAGACATTGGTAGTTATGGTTCTAGCGGAATCAAGGGACTTGGAATCCGCACAAATTTGTGTTTATGCTGAAACGTTAACCATTTGCTAAAATAGTCTAATTAACCATTTATTCAGTAATAGGGCCGTTCACCTAACCTTTTACATGACCTCCTAGACCAGAAAGGTCAATACAGTCGAAGACCAATTTGAAATTCTGAAGAAACAAAGGTGAGTAGAAAAGACTTTTAAAGAATTATACAATTATTGAAGGATATGAGGAAAATCTTTAGTGGCGGTTTTGTGAATGGTGAGACAAAGCAACGATAAGGCAAGTTGAGTAAATTGAATGGATACTAGTTTGTTGAGATAATGGGAAACCAGTGTAAGAGCGGTACTAGGATGCTTGTTACCTTGATATGTACGAGGTTATTGTTGGAGACGTTGAATGAGATTTTATGGTTATGTCCCTCAAAAGTGGTTAGTTTTGTACGATTTTTCTTCAAATGAGATTATGCTCTTGAAGAGTGAGAGAACCATTTATCTAGATATGTATGTATATGTGCGTATGATCACTAACGTAGAAAGATGAATATACTTGCCGCCATATCCTACTGCACACACTCTCACGCAGAACACGTAATCCGTCATTCTTGCCTTACATTGCTCTACTATGCACCATCCTCCTTCAGCTTAAACATCTCTCTAGAGATCGATAAATATAGCAGTAAAGTACTGGAGTTGAGGTATTCGACAAATCCTCTCCCCTCAAAATTGTTATGTCTAAATCAGAAATCATTGTTATTATTACTCCCGAGGCGGCGAACTGGCAGAATCGTTATTGTATCGGACAAAATACTGAGCGGCATTTCTTCCGGCTCTTTACGTTTTGAGTTCAAACTCGCAGAAATCAACATTGTCTTTCTTATCTTTTGGGGTCGATAAAATAAAGCACCACTCAAGTACTGTGGTCGTTGTAATCAACTTACTCCGTCCCCTCAAAATTGCTAGCATTGTTCCAAAATTCGAAACAATTATTATTATTGTTCACGGTTACTATTATAGTAGTGGTGGTGGTGGTGGTGGTGGCGGCGGTGGTGATGATGATGATGATGATGATGCATTTGCAATGTCATTTAAGACAAATGTGTCAGCTGCTACTGAATGGCAGAGTCACTGGTTATGGTAAAATCGAATTATTATTGGCTTTACAAAACTGTCATCTGAAGAAATTAGTTTTTAACTGTCTTTTATATTCTGTATTGATTTCATAATTCTTAAATAGCAACTGTCAGTACGTAGCACACTAACTTAGCATAACTTTAAATTGCGGTAACCATTGATCTTTTACTGTAACCATTGTCGACTGGTTCCAGTCAAGAACTGGAATGATTTCTAGGAATTAATTGAAAGAGATATTGGAAAATTTAATTTAGTTGTTCAAATGGATTGTTCAGAAAGAGAATGGGATGAAATAATGTCCTCCTATTTATAAGTAATTACCATTCAGACATAAATTAATTGACCTGCGGCAAGGTTTCATTTCCCGGTGGTCGTTTCTTCGTTTCACCTGCGCCGATAACATCTCTGGAAATTCGTTCACTTCGCGACAGGCGTGGTTGTTTGGTTAAAAAATTTGCTTCCCGATCACAAGGTTTTGAGCTCAAACTTACTTTTTGCCATCTTGGATCACTTCTTTTTCTTTCTTATTAGTTTCAGTCATTAGACCGCTGTCATGCTGGGGCACCGCCCTGAAAAATTCTTAGTCGAAATGACTCGACCCTAGTACTTGTTTTAAGTTTGTGCTTAATTTATCGTACCCTTTGGTCGAACCGCTAAGTTACGGCCAATATTGGTTGTCAAGCGGTGGTGGGGAAAAAACACAGGCACAGAGACATACACACACACACACACACACACGCACGCACATACGACGGGCTTCTTTTCAGTTTCCGTCCACTAAATCCACTCACAAGGCTTTGGTCGGTCCGAGGCTATAATAGAAAACACTTGTCCAAGGTACTACACAGTGGGACTGAACCTAGAAGCATAGCCTTGAGTGGACCCATGCTTTTTGAGTAAAATTTGGTTAAAGCATACTATGTAGAAGCTCGTCGAAAGTACGGTTACTGTCCTTGGCTTAATTCGTTGTCGTTTAATGGTCCTGCGATACCTTTAATAGAATCCACTGTATTAAGATTCAAGCCAAGCTCTCTGATGTGAGGAGAATCCATGAGTAATGGTTTATTTCTCTTCTTTCCGCCAACCACCACCACCATCACGATCCTTGAAGTTTCTGCAACAAGCCATAGGCGCTACAATTCCACTGATTAATCCTTAAAAAAACACTTATCCCATAATTGATTCCATAGGTCATTTATTTAAAGCGCCAATTTGGTAAACTATTGGTCATCGAGAGAGACTCCACGTAAGCCTTACTAGAAATAGCAGCCATATTTTCCTCAATTCTCGCACAATCGTTTTAAAAAGGTGGACACATTGGCTATTGTAATTCTAAGTACACAATGGTTGAAAAGATAGACTGAATGTTCGTGACCGAATAGCTTTTGATCAAATATCTACTCGATCAGAATCGACCTTGGACTAAACAATCACTAAAAGACGAAGTTTCGAGTCCCACTCAACGCTTTCCTAAGTATTTCCCCATTATAATTTTCCCCCAATTTAATCCATTATATTTAGGGTATGTGATATTTCGAACGTATTATTAATATGGTGTGGAAATCAAGTTTAATGAGAGTTCATTCTGGATGTCATTAGTGTTTGTGATTCTTCACATTAGGTATCAGGATATAAATTGTGAGACAATGGTTATTGAATCAATCACAATACCGAACTAGCAAAAAATCTGGATCTGTGTTTAGTCCAGTAGCTTAAAAAGAAAATAATTAACAGCTGCATGCATGCATTGATGTAATTAAAAAAATTAGAAAGTTTAATAAACCCGTTTATTAACTCTCTGCCATTCAGATTATTCTGTCCAATGTAATGCTTATTTATTCAAATTGTTTTGAATTAATCATGCATTATCTTGTAGCTTCGAGATTTTGATGATATGATTGCTTACTTTTAGAATGTAGGCAGGTTTGAGAGGCTAGATCTGGGTGGTTTGAATATAAAACAGGTAGAAACCCTAAAGCACCTTCTTGCAAAGCAAACTTTTTAACCACGCAGCCATGTTTTCGTTCAACAATAAACAGAGGAGTAGCAGTCCCATAAATATCAAATATAGTTTCATGTTATTATGTAGCAGACACCGAGTTGAGAGGAATGGTAAAGTATCAGACGAAATCTATTCAAAACTTTGGGCCTTTTGAGTTCAAATCCCACTGTAGATAATCTAATACCAGATGCACGCTGGTAAGTTTTGGAGCTTCGGTTCACTGTCAGAAACACAAAGACAGGGTTAAGTTTCAATTCTCAATCGAAGCTAGTTCACTGTCAGAAAAACAAAAATAAATTATGGTTTCAATTCCCAGTCGAAGCTAGTTCACTAATATAGTATTTGCGACAAACATGAACTTATCTCTCCCCACTAAAATATAGAAACTTCCTATCGCACTAAGGTTTTGATTTCCAGTTGCTAGATAACCATCCACATCATTTCATTCATATCAATAACGCTGAGAAAGGCATAATAGCCACGACTTCCAAATCCCAAATATCAAACATTCTACTTTGACAAAAATGACAGTTACATTTTGAATAGATATAAATGTTTTGTATTGGAAGATATTGTTCTTTTCTTTCTTGATTAGTGTCTCTTTCCTCATTATTTTCTTTTGTTTTTTTCTCTCTCTTTCGCCAATTACATTTTCTTGTACTTTTTAAAGTGACGAACTTGCAGAATCGTAGCACGTTAGACAAATGCTTACCGGCATTTCTTGCGGCTTTATGTTCTGAGCTGAAACGCCACCGAGGTCGGCTTTACCTTTCATCCTTTCATGGTCGATAAAATAAGTACCATCCAAATACTAGGGTCGCAATAATCGACAAACCCCCGCACACCTCTCATAAAATTTCAGGCCTTGTTCCAGTAGTAAAAAAGATATTCTTGTACTGCTTTCAACGATCTTATAACGTGAAATGTAAAGTAAATATTGTATGGGGAGATAATCCGTTATAACGTGGCTGGACATAAATAAATAAAGCAGAGTATTTCTATTTGAATATACCAATTATTGTTACTCCTGCGCTGATTGGTTGATTGATTAATTGAGTAGGTGAATGAGTGAGTGACGGATGGGTTTGCTCCTGCATACATACATACATGCGATGGGTATAGTTCTGCCTTCCATATTTCACCTACAAGGTGTTGACTAGCAGCAGCAAGGTGCTATGGTAGAAGACGCTTGTCCAAAGTGATGTCGAATCCAAGACTATGCGACTGCAAAGTGAACTGCTTATCCACACAATTTGTGTCGTATATTTTGGGAGAAAGAAAACAATTGTGGATATTATGACGTTCACGAATTTATCAAGGCTGTCAGCTGTAAAAAGCTATTATATTTATTTAGAGCGAATTCTGAAACCGTGACGTTATCTCGGTGAGCAAAGAGAGTGAGTGTCCCCTGCCAAACTGTTCTAATCGCTTTGTGAACAATAAATGTTGTTAATCACGGGCATGGTGTCAATTGTACAAGTTTATTTTTAGATTTATCTTGTATGATTAAAGGAGAAACAGGAAGGTGGCTCCATAGCTCAGTTGGTTAGAGCGCCAGTCTAGTAAACTGGAGGTCGGGGGTTCGAATCCCCCTGGAGCCTGTTAGCAGATTTTTCTACTTTTTTTTTTTTTGCTGGAATCTCGACCAATTTCAACTCCATATTTTTAAGGCAGTGAAAAATTTCAGAGTTCCAGAGCGAAACTGAGACCATGGCGAAGGGTTAAATGATGAAGAGACTGAAAGGACTGATGAAAGGCGCCTTCCTCTTTGGTCAAGTTCTCATCAACTTGGTTAACTTCCACTTGGAAAGGGAAGTGAAGGTGGAGAGGAAGTAATACCTCCCAGGGAATTTGCAGCTACGTTCTAAGTTCAAATTCCGCCGAGGTCGACTTTGCCTTTTATCCTTTCGGGGTCGATAAATTAAGTACCAGTTTGCATACTGGGGTCGATCTAAACGACTGGCCTCCTCCCCAAAAATTTCAGGCCTTGTGCCTATAATAGAAAGGATTATTATTCAAGTAGCGGACTAGCAGAACCGTTTTCACGACATTTTGTCTGTCTTTACGTTCTGATTTCAAATTCTGCCAAGGTCGACTTTGCCTTTCATCCTTTCGGGTTTGATAAAGTAAGTACCAGTTGAGCACTAGTGTCGCTATAACCAACTAACCCCTACTCCAAAAATTTACAGTCTTCGTGCCTTTAGAAGAAAAGGTTATCATTATTATTATTATAAAAGGCGGATGAGCCGGCAGCATCGTTGGCATGCCAGACAAAATGCATGGCAGCATTTCGTCCATTTTTACTTCTGAGTTTGAATTCTGTCGATTTTGCCTTTCATCTCTTCGAGGCCGATAAAATAAATATCAGTTGAGCATTAGGGTCACTGTAATCGATAGTATAATCGAATAGCACTCTCCCCAAACATTTCTGATCATGAGCTTACAGCAGAAAGTAGTAGTAGTAGTAGTAGTAGTAGTAGTAGTAGTGGTAGTAGTAGTAGTAGTAGTAGTAGTAGTAGTAGTAGTAGTAGTAGTAGTAGTAGTAGTAGTAGTGCAAATTCTATCAAGGTCAAACTCTGCCTTTAATCCTCCATAGCTGAGGTGGTTAGAGCACCAGTCTAGTAAACTAGAGGTTGAAGGTTCGAATTTCCTTGGAACCTGTTAGAGGTCATATTTATAAGCGCAAGAGTGGCTGTACTGTAAAAAACTTGCTTTTCGATTACTTGGTTCCGGGCTTCCGTCTATCACTTTCACTCACACGCCATTACTTGGCTCGACCTTTTAGTAGAAGACATTCAGAAGACACTTGTCCAAGGTACCACGCAGTGTGATGGAACCCGAGCCGAGTTGTTTAACGGCACTTATGGAAGGGTCCTTTATAGAAAATATAAATGGCAATGATGTTGATGATGATGATGACGATGGTGGTAGTGGTGGTGGTGGTGGTGTTCAAATGAAGATAATGAATAAATAATGATGAGAATGAGATTGATGGCGATGAGGATAATGATGATCGTGTTAATGATAGCACAAATGACTTTGGTGTCTGCGAGGAACATAACAACACTGATGATGATGATAAGGAGGAGGAGGAGGAGGACGACGACGACGACGACGACGACGACGACGAGGACGAGGAGGAGGACGAGGAGGATTATAGCGGTGATACTAAAAATGATAAGCGACACGACGGTGACGATGGGAATGATAATTACCAGAGGATGTTAATGGTCGTCATGATGATGATGATGATGATGATGACGACGACGACAACGGCGGCGGCGGCGGTGGAGGTTGTGGTGGTGGTGGTGACGACGACAACGACAGAGACGACGTCGGCGATGACGATGATAAAAGAAGCTACTCTGAAGACAAAAATAGCAAACAAATCAAACAAAATATGGTACCGTCTTGCTAAAGTTACAATAATAAAAATTTTTATCTTAAGAAAATGAAAATGGTTTTAGCCATTTACAAAAAAAAAATGGATTAATTTAGAATGTTCTATATTAATAAACCAGAATTTATAATGAAACTTTTGTCATAATTATTGCTCAGAAGTGTCGAATAAAGATTAAAATAATTTCTATGAGATAAGGAGTTTGTAGCAAAAATAATTGGCAGTGTCTTCTTTATCTTCGACAAAGAATAAAAATAAATGTTTTGATTTGAGTCTTTTCTTAGGAGGCATAACTGCAATTGAAAGAATGGCCGCCGGAAAGAATCTGATTGAAGACAATACTATGAGCCAGAATGCGACGACTTGATTGCGCTAATAATAATTTTTAACATAGTCACACAAACATAGGTTGGTGGGGAAACAAGATATTGTCAGCTGGACCGATGCCATTATTACTTCGCTGGTATTTCATTTTATCGACCTGAGAAGGATGAAAGGCAAAGTTTGACCTTGGCTGAATTTGAACTTAAGAAATAAAGTGACAAAAGTAAACACCATACGACATTTTGACCTGTACTTAATCAATTCTACCATCTGACGTTTTTAGAGGTGGTGGTCGTGGTAGTAGTAGTAGTAGTAGTAGTAGTAGTAGTAGTAGTAGTAGTAGTAGTAGTAGTAGTAGTGGTGGTGGTAGTAGTAGTAGTAGTAGTAGTAGTAGTAGTAGTGTCTGTATTGGACACACGGGCCTACACAAAAGATGTGAAATAAATTAGTGCAAAACATTTATCACGGAGTGGTTCGAAGCGTGTATAAAGATTTACAACGAAAACTGAAGTAACAATGAAACTTTAAACAATGAAAATTCCTCCACGGGCGCAGGCATGGCTGTGTTGTAAGAAGCTTACTTCCCAACCACGCGGCTCCGGGTTCAGTCTCGATACGTGACACCTTGGGCAAGTGTCCTCTATTATAGCCTTAGACTGACCGAAGCCTTGTGAGTGTATTTAGTAGACGGAAATTGAAATAAGCCCGTCGTGTGTGTGTGTGTGTGTGTGTGTGTGTGTGTGTGTGTGTGTGTGTGTGTGTGTGTGTGTGTGTGTGTGTGTGCGTGCGTGTGTGTTTGTCCTCGACCACTACTGGCAACCGGTGTTGGTGAGGAGTTTACGTCCCCGTAATTTTCGGCAAAAAAAACATAGAATAAGCACCAGACTTCAAAAAGATATAAGTACTGGGGTCGATTCATTCGGCAAAAAATTCTTAAAGGCAGTGCTCCAGCATGGTCGCAGTATAATGACTGAAACAAGTAAAAGGTAAAAGATAAAGATATAGGAATGGAGACCTTCGAGAACTATCCGTGGAAACCCCATGAAAAACATGGTCACCTCGACCATTTAAATGAGTGCCCTCCCTACTCGTCCCACTCCAGTCTAAAAGTGCATTTTTAGAGTGGACTCATTCACTCGAGCCTTGCTCGCCTCTTTCATCCACCTTTCAACGAATTTGCTGGAAGGCAACATTTACCTCTCCAACCTCAGTTTTCTTTCTGAGTAAAACATGATATAGTAGATGAAGGCTTGGCTATGGAAGAAAGTGTCTGTCCACCGCACAACTTTCATAATGGCTACCAGACAGATAACAACTGCCTGACCTTCCCAGCTATAAGAAGGTAGCGAGGCGATCTTCACAATGGACTCAGCTGATTGCTGAGATCCATCCTACGCGTGACAGCAGTTATTCGACATAAACCCCTTAAGTCGGCAGCGCTTGGGCTCTGGACGAGTGCATGCAGAAGTTTCATCACTGGCGCACCTGTCGGTCACGCTCAGCTGACAATAGTATCATACTTATAGTATTTCTTTCGAACCAACAATGCCACCCCAACAATAGAAATTGTCAGGGTGTATTCTCAATATGTGATTTTAGATGTGGTGGTTATTAGTGAGACCAAAATTTTCGAAGCTCAAGAAATGCTGCTAAGTAGTTTCCGACTCACTTATGATACTGCCAGTTCACCTGAAACAAGGCCTGAAAATTGGTGAAGGAAGCTAGTCGATTACATCAACCCGATACTTAACTTGTATTTTATTTTATCGATCCTGAAAGGATGAAAGGCAAAGTTGACCTCAGTAGGCTCTGATATGATTGGCACTCCGTCGGTTACGACGACGAGGGTTCCAGTTGATCCAATCAACGGAACAGCCTGCTCGTGAAATTAACGTGCAAGTGTCTGAGCACTCCACAGACACGTGTACCCTTAACGTGGTCCTCGGGGAGATTCAGCGTGGCACAGTGTGACAAGGCTGGCCCTTTAAATTACAGGTACAACAGAAACAGGAAGAAAGAGTGAGAGAAAGATGTGGTGAAAGAATACAACAGGGTTCGCCACCCCCCACCCCCCTGCCGGAGCCTCGTGGGGCTTTAGGTGTTTTCACTCAATAAACACTCACAACGCCCGGTCTAGGAATCGAAATCGCGATCCTACGACCGTGAGTCCGCTGCCCTAACCATTGGGCCATTGCGCCTCCATGTAGGCTCTGAATCCAGAATGAAAATGCCGGAGGGAAATACCGCAAAACGAGCTTTTTCTTTTCTGAAATTTTGAGGAGAGGGAGTTAGTCGATCCCTTCAACCTCAGTGCTTGACATGTTCTGTATATTATCGACACTGGGAAGCTGCTAGGTAAAGTTGATCTAGACATGGTTAACATATGTGTTGGAATTGAAGAATTAAGATGCATTTCGATAACAATAAACGTGTTCACAGTTTGTGCTACTCCTTAAGCCAGAGTGATGAAATATTGATGAAGAAAAAGAAAATATTGGATTACATTCGTCTATTGAACCAAAACACTGTCCAGGTTTAAATATAAGAATTGATGAAGAAATATGGATTTTTGAAATGATTTTCTGAAATGATTTTCTGAATTGTTGCCACCTTCCAATAAAAAACAATTTATCTATGTTTCTACATTTTTTTTTTTCGTATTTTTTTGAAGTTAAACTGTCTTTTAATAAATTTCATAAATGTGTGTGTATGCGGATATACACATACACATAAACATATAAATATATATATATATGTGTGTTTGTGTGTGTGTGTGTGTGTGTGTGTGTGTGTGTGTGTGTGTGTGTGTGTGTGTGTGTGTGTGTGT
>NC_068987.1:32211989-32221308 GCF_001194135.2 Octopus bimaculoides | reverse complement strand
TCTGTTATTACACACACACTTGCAGACCCTCGCGCACGCACACATATTCACCTCCCTTTTTCACTCTCCTGTCTTAGAAAGAACTTTTCCTCCACCACCTCCTCTTCCGGTCCTTCCACAATGTAACCTCGTGAGCATCGGTGCCGATTTTTTCTTCCTCCGTTTTTCCATTCTTTGAACTTTCCATCTTTCCGACGAAGGGCTCCGCCCGAAACGTCATACTCTCTCTCTTTCCTTTCCCGAGCGTCTAATAACACTATCCGTATCACGTCCTCACTTTGTTGTTTTTTTGTTATTGTTTTTTTGTCTTTTTTTATACACACACATACATCTTTGTGTATGTGTGTATGTATATGTGTGTATGCATATGTGTGCATGTGTTTGCGAATGTGTATGCGTCTGCGTGTATGTGTAAGCATGCATAATATATACGTTTAAAAGAATAGAAGTTACTCGTAAGCTGGTATGACTTGTTAGCTTATATCCTGCTTATGTAGTTCCACCTTTGACCCAGCGGAACATCCGGATGTGAAAACCGGAGAGATAAAATAAAAAGGTTTGGAAATGATATTGTTATACATGGGCTGGTCATATTTTACCAATTTCTCACCAATTAAACACACGCACTACATATTTGGTCCTCATTTCAACTTTATTATTATTATTATTATTATGTTTCTTTATCAAAGTTCTTTCGTCATACCTCCTGTGACCTCTTCAGCCACTTTTTATCCCACGTGTCTCTTGTTCTGCTTATTCCATTTTGTCTTTATGTTGTATGTATCCCTATCCGTACATGCGTTTGCGTTTGTATCAGCGCGCGCATGCGTGTTTATGTGTTAGGTATGATCCTTCCTTCATTTCTCGACAAGCTGGTTGTGGTGGTGGTGGTGGTGGTGCTGCTGCTGCTGACGGACATAATAGTAAAAGTGATATTAATCGTGGTAGTGATGGTACTAACAGTTGCGGTGGTAATCGTGTTTTCCAACTCCAAAGTCAGTTCTGCTGCTGCTGCTGCTGCTGCTGGCGGCGGCGGTGGTGGTGGTGGTGGTGGTATTAATGTGTCGTCTTGGTGATTATTATGCAAATGCTGGTAGTGGAGGTGGTGGCTTTTGTACTTGGATTGCAGTGAATAATATAACTTCAGTTGTTGCTGTTGTTGTCGTTATTGTTGTTTCTGATGGTAGTGTTGCTGCAACTTGTACAATTCGTTTCTTCTGTCTCACGACACTAATTCTTTATTGCCACGTCAATATTCACTAATATAACGAATTTATCCAAGTGAACTTTCGTTGTGGCTCCATAGCTCAGATGGTTAGAGCGCCAGTCTAGTAAACTGGAGGTCGTGGTTTCGAATCCCTCTGGAGCCTAGTGTCACGTTTCTTTGTTTCGGATCTCTCTTGTGCTTTCTGTTACATATTCCATTTTTTGTCTTCATATATTCGTTCTTTATTGGAGTTTTTTTCTTTATAAAACCGAGATCACATATTCATTTCACTGTCAATATGTCAACACAGCATAATGATTAACATAATAATTTTGACAGTTGTTTTGTTCTGAGCAACATCAGTAGCGCAGTACTACTGTATTTAATCATGTTACTTTTAAGTCCTGTGTTCAATCTCATAGAAGTGGACTTGACCTTTCACCTTTCTTAAGTCAGTGAAATAAGTTCCAATCAAGTATTAGGAGGATCTCCATTTTCTAGTCCTTTATCCCATCATCAGTAATCCTTATTATTCATAATATTATGTTGCCAAATAAGGCGGCAAGCTGCCAGAGTCGTTAGCACGTGGGCATAATGCTTAGCGGCATCTCGTTCGTCTTTACGTTCTGAATTCAAATTCAGCCGAGGTCGCCTTTGCCTTGCATCCCTTTCGAGGTCGATAAAATAAGTACCAATTACGTACTGGTGTCGATGTAATCAACTTACACCCTCCCCGAAATTACTGGCCTTGTACCCAAGATAGAAACCAATATTATGTTGCCTAATAATTTCTAATACTTTGCAACGTTTCTGGTTAAAGCTTTACAAGGTCTATCTATGGTGACAGAGTTACTGAGTAGGTGGGGGGGGGTCTTGTTAATGGCTGTAGTCTCCCCTGGCGGTGGTAATTGGGATAGCCGTGATGATTATGGTAGTGGTTGTGGTGTTGATATTATGATGGTGTTAGTGGTGTTGATGATGATAGTGAACATGTTTGATGTGGTAGTAATGTTGGTTGTTGTGCTGTGATAGTTTAGTAGTAGTCATGCACGCCATAGTTGTGTTTGTAGTAGTAGTAGTAGTAGTAGTAGTAGTAGTAGTAGTAGTAGTAGTAGTAGTAGTAGTAGTAGTAGTACTAGTAGTACTGTACTGACCACAATATAAATGATATGACTTACACAAATATATTGGTATAGGACTTTAGCGGAAACATTTGGAGATCCTGTAAATCACACATAAAGATCATCTGTTTGTAACTTATCAACGATTCTTCCATGATGTTTTCTGCTCCCGCTGTAGTTTATGTATTTGAGAGTACTTACCAATTTCTAGCTGGTTCCATCTTGATACGCAACATGGAGACAAAATTTGAAAATTTGGGATTGATTTGTGATATTTCTCACATATTCGTAAGCTCTTCTAAGTTGTGGCTCTTAGGCTAAATTAAGAACCTTAGCCCTTAAAGCAGTTTGAGCATCAAGCATTATCACCCCGCCATCCCTTCCAAATCCCAGTAATTCTACAGTCATTTGGAAATGTCTGTATGTCTACTATTTCCCTGTAAGTTAATTTCATTCAAACAGATCATCGACCACAGTATTCTCCAGAAAACCAGTAAAGGTTAATGTCAGAATATTTTTAAAATATTTAGAATGATGATGCTATTGTTTATATCCAAGTACATTTTTTCTTGAATTCATGAATTTTTAATAGGGTGTTTGATTGCAAAATCTGTAGAGAGTTTGACAAAATATCTTGAAGTGTGGTGGATGTTGGAATCAGTAAAGAAGTAGATAAAATATCTCTGAGTGCCATGGATGTCAAAATACTCAAGTGAAATCTTGCTTTAGTGAATTGCTGCAGCTCAGTCTTCCAGTTCACTTAACTGATGCTCTGACCAACTGAACTATAGAACCACCTCTGTACATATCAAAATACCAGTTTCATTAAAATGAAATATGCTGCACTGAGACAGTTTCACTCTACATCTGAAACACGTCCAGTACCTTAAACAACTATCCATTTACCTTACCCTAAATATTAGATTTATGTGACTATCCAAATAAATTATTTTCAACTGAGTATAATATACAATATGTCATAATGCAAAGTTGACTTATTATCGGAGGTTAGGATTATCTTCACATACACAGTGTCATACCTAATTTACAGTTATTAATCATACAATATCATTGTATACCACAAATTAAGGCGGCGAGCTGGCAGAGTCGTTAGCATGCCGGACGAAATGCTCAGCGGTATTTTGTCTGCTGCTGCGTTCTGAGTTCAAATTCCGCCAAGGTCGACTTTGCCTTTCATCCTTTCGGGGTCAATAAATTAAGTACCAGTCGAGTACTGGGATCGATGTAATCGACATACCCCACTCCCAAAAAATTTCAAGTCTTGTGCCTATAGCAGAAAGGATTATATACCACAAATTTCCTTGTGTGTGTGTGTGTGTGTATAAGAATATATATATGTATGTATGTATGTATGTTATTGTTCAGCTTATTTCAAGATTTCTTGCCAATAGAGAAAGAGCCGGTTTCTAACCTAGATTCAAGGCTTCTTCATTGGAATTTCAATATCGACAACAGGGTATTTTTATTTGTATGTATGTATATCTGCAGAAACGTATGTCTTGCTTTATGTATGTATTCTCATGGTTACTGTTGCCTGGAAAGTTTTACAGATTTTTACAGTTCTAGTGATGGATGGATCTGTAGTCTTCGAATTAGCTTTCTCTTTTCTGGTTTTGAAAAGCCTAATTTCTCAAGATTAGTATTTAGGCAGTGCGTTACATATCCCAGGCCCCCAATAATTACAGGTATAAACCTGAACTTGTAATCTGGATAGAGTAACTTAGATATTCTCTTTTTCACTGATCTTCAGCTTTATGTTAACATCCGCTAGGCAGCTAATTTCCACAACTGTACACAGTTTCTCTTCTCCATCCCAAATCATTATATCGGGTCTGCTGTGCTTACATTTTATTGAGATCTTCACAGGTACATTCCACCAGTATTCCTTTTTATTATCAGTAGCTACGGCTTCTACCACACTGTGGGTTCTTATTTCTTTGTCCTCGGGGATTATCCTTCCGACGGATTTCATTATAGAGTGTCCTAGCCACAGCATCGTGTCTCATCGGTAGATAATATCGTGATGACATTTTCAGACAACTACTTATGATGTGGATGATATCTTTGGTGTTAATTCCACAAAGTCTGCATCGGTCGTCACATTTTACTGCTTTTCTGCATCTCTGTCCCTTTTATGCTTCCGATACTTGGTTGCAATTTCCTGTTCCTGGATTGCAAACGCATATCCTTCGAAGTGGAAGGCAGTAATCCGGCTATCGATCCATGATAAACTGCTTTGATGGTCGATGTTACTATCATCTCGGAGCTTCTACTAACATATCCATGCATAGTCTTCTGCACATATAGCCTCATCCTTTGATCTGATGATACGTTGCGGTAGAGTCGTGCGACTTCTTTGGGCATGTATTCTAGGTTATCAGACAAAGAACGTTGGTCAAGGAGCTGCCTTCCAAGTCTTATGATGTTAATCAGCCTCAAGTATGCACATTTGGTCAAGGGATGCACTTCGACATGTATGTGTGGATATATGTATGTATATATGTATGTATGTATGTAGGTAGGTATGTATGTAGGTAGGTAGGTAGGTATATATGTATGTATTTATGTATATATGTATGTATGTATGTATGTATGTATGTGTGGGTGGGTGTATCTTTGTATGTATGCTTACTAATATAAATCAACGATAGCATTTGTTTCTAAAAGAGGAATGTTACAATATAGTTTGAAGGAATGAAATAGTATATTAAACTAAACCAAGTATTTCACTGGCACTTCATTTCATAGACACAAACAGTGATAGGAAAATTAACCATGCTGACATTGTATCTCATTCTTCTGAGGTCACAATGTAAAAGTATTGCAAGACATTTTATACAACGTTCAAGCGATTCTAAAAAAAAGTAAAGAAAAAAAAACTGTTTGCATAAGCTGACATGTTTGAAAAGAAATAAATATTAGAGAGAAGAGTAAATTTTCACAATGCCTCAAGAGAACCGCTGGCTAAACTGATGCTGTAAGCAACCGAAAGATGGAGTCAACAGACTAATTATTTATACTCCATAAATTTTAAATAATCTTCAACAGCTGTAATAGTCGGTATGACTACAAGAAATATATTCATGAATAGAACATTCTTTAAATAGTGGTCAGCTTACGCAGAAGGCATGTAGTCATTTTTTTTTTTTTTTTCTAGAAGTGGGCATAGTCGCTACCATCGACCTGTACATGATTGTTACTTTATTTTATAGACCGCGAAAAAAATGAAACTCAAAGTCGACTACGGGATTTGAAGAACTGGAACTTAAAGAGCTGAAACAAATATCGGTTTCAAATTTTGGCACAAGGCCAGTAGGTTCTGAGGTAGGGGCTTAGTTCAGCTGACACTTATTTTATCAACCCCGAAAGGATGATATGCAAAGGTGACCTCGGCGGAATTTGAACGCAGAACGTGAAGACAGACGAAATGCGCTAAGTATTTTGCTCGCCGCCTTGAAGAGCTGGAACAAATATTGCGAAATATTTTTATGACGCCAAAACAATTCTGTCAGTCCACCTCTCTTATACCATAACATTAAGACAATGGGCTCCAGTAAGATTCGAACACTCAACCCTCTGCTTACTAGACGGGCGTTCTGACCAATTTACCCATGGAGCCGCCTTGTTAATTATAGAAGTCAGTTCTGTACTCACAGACCGCGACAAAGTTTCAGTCTATGTCTGAAAAAATCTTAGTACGTTTACGCAATTAATAACATTGTGAAACCAACATCATAGCAGCTATTCATTTCTCAAATACTTGAACTCTTTAGTAAAACACAAAACCAATTATCGAAAAGGTAATTAAGTTTTGTAAAATTTAATAGGTGGAGCTTTAAAAATTGAAATTACACAAAACATTCTGAACAGGTCTAAACAATCTTTGCTAATTGTTCAGATTTTAGTGATGTAGCAACAATTAACACAGTAGGTAGTAGCAACATTGTAATATTGCTGAGTGATTCTTTAGTTAGTAGTACAGGGTTCAGTTTCATCCTTTGGCAATATAGCTTGTAAAAGGATGACTTCCTTCAAGCTAAATTACCCAGATACAATACGTGAAGACAAAGAGTTTTCGATGGAAGTTCTGCTACTAGCGTCTTAAAATGTGCAAACCGGTTTCAATACCCATTTAGAACCACAAGTATATTAACGATTAACCAAAGTGGTTTATACTTTTCGCACCTGTAAATAATCCTACACTTTTCAAAATTGACGTGATGTCTTGGTCTGAGCAAAATATAACAGCTATCACTGTGTGATGACATGTTCACATCGAGGTGAAACTTTGACAAGGAAAAGAAATCAAGAATATTACACTTGAATTCCAGTTCTAATCAACCAAGGTAGGAAATCAGCAACAGCAAAATAATCTATAGCAATAAAGATCGTGTATGCATGATAGAAACATTCGTCCAACTTCGGAATTGAGATAGTGGATCCCAGAAACAATAAAATGCCTGGTTAAGGACTTACAGTATATTGATTCGTCCCTTCCAGCTTCTGAATACCGATAAGGGTTTTTTTTTTCCGGCACTCTAACAGTTTTACTATACTTTATCTTAAAAATAATAAAGAAAAAAAGATTTTAATGTTGGTTGAGTTTTTGTCTTTCAAACATTCCCATCCTTTTAATACGCGAGCTTTAAAATTATTTGACCAAGTTTTCGTATGATGGACTCTATGTACAAATTAAAAAAAGGAAAATATTTTGTGATCAACATTGAATAAAGGTATATAACGTTGATTCAACATTTGAGGTGATTATAGAAAATTTAATTGACTCTCAGAATTTGACTGGTATTATATTTCATTGACTCGAAACTTTGTGAACCAAAGGCGATTATGCCGAATTTGTACCTCATTTATCCGGGATTAGAATGCTAAAATATAACTAAGATGAGTTTTGTCCAATGCTTTACAGAATCGACAAATCAAGATACTTCCTCAGATGTTTGAATGTCACATTAAAAGAGCTTTACATGAGTAACTGATATATAGATCATATGTTGCAAGATATTCGTATTCTTTAGATATTGAATAACCCCTTCTACAGTAGGCACAAGACCTGAAATTTGGGGGGAAGGGGAAGCGCTGGGTTAACCCATTAAGCATAATAAGCACCTGATTAGGGCATCAGGGGACGAGAACACCACAGAAATGAAAATGGTTTACGGCACAAAAGAAATCACTTTAAACTTACTAAAATAATATTTGTAATGCCTTATCTCTACTAAGTATAGAAGCAGAAATTTAACGTAAAATTCATTTTAACGATATCATCGAATACTTTGCAATTAAAAAGAAAACGAAGGAGAAAACTTTTGAAATATAAATAAAGTGGAAGCATACAAAAGTAAACATTATTTTCCATCTTACTGTGAATTTTGTTTTATTTTGAAAAATAAAAATTTATTTTATGGTTTTTTTATCGTTTACATTTTGAACCATTTACATATACCTGAGGGCACCAAAATCTTTTAAGTACTTAGGGTCTTAATCCGGCCATGGGAAGAGGTCAATCGACTACAATGCTCGACTAATACTAATTTTATCAACTCCGAAAGGATGAAAAGGCAAAGTCGACCTCGCCGGAATGTAAACTCAGAACATGAAACCAAAGGTAATGATGCTAGGCATTACCTAATGTGTTAACGATTCTGCCAGCTCTCCACCTTTTAATATTCTTTTCTACTCTAGGGACAAGGCCCAAATTTTGTGAGGAGCGGGCAGTTAATTTGCCAAAATTTGAAACTAATATGTTTAGATATAATTTTGTCTAACGTAGATACAAGAAGTTGGTGTGATTTGAATGTTTGTTTTATTGCAGCGTATTTTAATGTTTTGAATGGGAATTTGTCCTTTTGTTCTCTATTTTAATACTGATTTTCAAGTAGTAGTCTCCCAGTGCTCAAAAAAAAAAAAGTGGTTATGTTTCACGTTGAATAATGACATCTTATTTTATCTCAACTGTAGGGAATTGTTATAGACTATTAAACCGAGCCATTTCCATCGTGATATTTTATCTTATTGATCTTAAAGTAATGATGAAGACCACCATAGGGACCTTGTACTTCATACTTCAGAGAATGTAAAAAAAAATGTAACTAACTCAAGATTTTTTCCCAATGCGTTACCAATTTCGTAAATCAATATTTCTTTAGAATTATGACGATCACTTTAAATCAAACATATACAATCCGTTCCTCATTTCTAGCTTGGAATCTATCTTATTGATATTCGTCATCCATTATTTTATTATCTATTTATCTATTTATATTTTGATAATAAGTCTGACTTGATCTTTTTTAAATTTAAAACATTCAAAATCTACGTACTAGGATCACAGTTTCTGGCTTTACAAAAACACCAAAGTTATACATTGATTTTAACCATGTCAAAACTATGTATTAATTCCCAAGAAAATTACATCTGCAAAAGTGAACATCTAGCGAAAGCCGAATACTCAACAACCAGGATCGTGATCTAACTGAGTGAACTACGGAGACAATAAACAGTTCACTGCCTCTTTCAAGAAGTTTGAATATTTGATTGTAAGCTATTATTGTAAATCATGTCTTCCTAAAGTGGGAGTCGTGACTACAATTGAGAAGTTCCATTAAAAAATTTTTGGAATCATAATTTTCTGGCTAATCATTACAATTTTTCCCTGCATGAAAACTTTTGTGACGTACATTTAGAAATAAATCCACTTATTTAAAATTTAATAATATTCGTGCCGAAAAATTCCTTCATATTAAAATAAAGATATATTATCGTTTCCTGTTTTAATTCAAATTTCACGTGGTTGTGGAACAGTCGCAGTGACTCTTTCCTTCCAAATAATTTCAGATAATAGAAAAGTACCATTGTTTACAATATTTACCTTCATACTCGACGATTTTTATCGCAAGTTCTTTTAATATGAAATTTAATTTCAAGTTTTTGCATCATGGACTCAGATGAAACT
>NC_068987.1:32207873-32211202 GCF_001194135.2 Octopus bimaculoides | reverse complement strand
TTAGTGCAAAATTCTTCAGGAACTAGGTTGAGGTCTTGCCTGTGGCCAACATTGGTGGTCTACTCAGTCTAGATGAGCTCCGCATTTCCATTGCACTCAAAATGGGAGCCAACATCTGTGAGGGACTGAAATGTCGCTGTAGTAGGCCCCCACGACTCCACAGGTCTTTCACTGTTTATCTTTCCGCCTAAATGCTGGTCCTTTCGCTCGTCACACTGAGCTAAACATAATCATGAAGAGGGCACCGACTCGGGCTAATAACCCATCAGCTCTGGAGCCCGCGGGCTTATCCAAAAGTGATGGGAAGAGACCAGATGGTCTTACTCTTTGTCTGTGGATAAGGAGCGAGAGTCTCATCTGGGACGCCACAGTCTGTGACTGCTTTGCTCCCTCCCACATCCTGGATGCGGCGGTACATAGAAGGGTTACTGCTTCCGCAGCCGAACAGAACAAAATCCTTAAGTATCGGGTCCTGTTAATGAACTTTTTCTTCCAGCTTGTGCCGTTTGAGATGTTTGGAAATCCTGGGCCGCTAACGCTGAAGTTCTAGTCATCGTTGACGGCTCGCTTTCCCATGGTATCAGGTTTTGCCCGTGAGCGTGCTTGGCTGTTCCAACGCCTTAGCCTCGCCATCACCTGTCGTAATGCCGCGAGCGTGTTGGCTTGCTTCAATGGGTTCCGTTGAGCCTTGTGGTGTGCGACCAATTGAGGCAGTTAGTGTTGATTTGATGTTTTTTCTTTTTTTTTTTCTCTTTTATTTCTTTACTCCTCTTTATCCATTTTTTTTCTCCCGGTGGTTTTGTATTACATACGTATCATATGCATACGTGTTATATTCCGATAAAAGTTTCGTTCCTGTGCTGAGTGAGTGCTTCATCGTGGCCTGCTCAAAGATTGTCGCTGTAATTTCCATTTTTTAAAAATTACTCTTAAATGGGTAGTTGGGTTTATTAAAGTATAAACCCACAGAAAATAATTATAATAACATAACTGATATACCACAAATTTCAAGGAATGCTATGAAATTGGTTTCAGATTTTAGCACAAGGCCAGCAGTTTCGGGGACTAGGATAAGTCGATTGCATCGACTCCACTACTCACCTGGTGATTATTTTATTGACTCCGAAAGGATGAAAGGCAAACTCAGAACGTAAAGTCGCTTAGCATTTTGTCAGGCGTGGTAACGATACTGCCAGCTCGCCGCCATAAGGAACACCATAAAATTGTCAGTAAATAATCCTCTGAGTACGACGCAGTTTCGCACGAAAAAGAAAAAATATAATGAATCTTATTTGCAATATGGGTTTAATGAAGATATACTTGTTTGCTTAATTTCTAACGATTGTTTGACGACTGAGAGTTTGAAAATTACGGATTTAGAATGATATTTTGATTCTAAATATTTCTCTTATAGTCATAAGCCTATAAAACTTTTTGAAAAGTTGTCGAAATTTTTCAGTAACCTGAAGCAATCTCTTGAGAATCATATTCACACGATAGACACAGTGAAATACTTAAGGGCATCTTTTGAAGCTGCTTATTTAATTGCATGATTAAAAGAAAAATATACAGCGTCGGTAAAGAACTCGTGTTACCAGCAGCGATTAAAATTACAGAAATTGTTCTTTGAAAAAAATGTAGAGTTTAATTAAGGAAAGTTCCTCTATCGAATAATACTATTGGTAGACAAAATAAATACAGACCAAATAAGATAATTTCCTCTAATAATAGTGTTTGAAGTCGTATTTCAAAAGTTAACGACGACTAATTAAAAGCTCTGTAAGTTTGCAATTCAAATGAATGAAATTACTGACATCACAAACACAACACAGTTATTGTAATACGTCAGGTATTGTTATAAGAACAGTGCCCACAAAGACTTAATGCACTGGAGTATGTTCTAACGATTCAGAAAGTAAGACAGGAAGGAAAATAGAATTTCAAGCAAATGTCAAATCTGTAAGTAAAAATCCTTTCACTACATTCATTGCATGTTTTGCCGAGAGGTGTTAGTGTCGAAGAAAATTTCTGCAGATCTAAATGCAGTTAAAATTATTATCAGTAGCGCACTCAGTAGTTGCCTTTTCACAAATCTCTATAACGAAATGGTTCCAATTTCAGTAAACTTTTATTGAGAACAGAAGTGCGATGGCTCTCAAATAGACGAGTTTTGAAACGATAATTAAAATTTCAAAATTAAGTCATAATATTCTTGTGGGGACAAAATTCAGGTTTGGCTAATTTATTTCACAAAGAAGATTGATTATGCAAATTCTTTTATTTGACAGATTTTTTTTGACAAGCTTAATGGACTTTATATTCTCCTGCAAGGACAGAACACAAATATTTTCCTTCTTAAATCTAAAATTCGACCTTCCATTTAAAAAACTGAACATAAGGAAATACAAAATAGAAAATAATGAATTAGAGATGTTCTCACACACAATAGATTTTGTTTTTGAAAATGCTTTGAATTTTGATTTTATCAAACAATAACTGAGCATTTAGAAAGTTCAGAAAGTAATTTCCAAAAATAGTTTCTTCCAGAATTAGACAAAAACCAATAGGATGGATTGAATCCAAATTCCGTTCACAGTTGAATTAGAACGAGTAAAACACCTGCCATTAGCTATTAAAAGCTCATCAGAAATAAGCGAAACTTCCAAGTAATTCAACTCACAAGCTTAAATTTTCCTTAAAAACCTTAAATGCTTTTTGGCATGGTGATAGTGCCGAATTTGCAATGCTATCCAAATTAGCAATTGTAGCCCTTTTACCATTCGTCACAACATATTTGTGCGAATCAACATTTTCGGTGTTGACTAAAATTAAAACAAAAAAGAAATCGTTCCAGTGTTGAGAACACTGAAATGTCATTAATAAATATTAAACCAAGATTTGATTTATTGTACAAAAATAAACAAACACAACCTTCTCATTAAAATCATTATTTTTTTCTGATTTTAATAAATTTATATCTAAAAAAATTGAGAAATGTTAATTATTGTTTTTATTTTTTGTTTTTGTTTTTTTTCTTCTTCTTAAGTGATGGGACTGACGAATTTCAGGACTTGAAGAAAAGATTTTGCTCAATATTTTTATATTGACTCTTAATTTCATTCGGAGGAAACGTTGCTTAAACTCTATTTTTTCGTTTGTTTTATATTAACGTTGATTTTTTTTTCAACTTGATTTTTTTTAAAGTGACATTTTATAACTGATTCTAATAAAAAAAACAACTGTCGTTGATTTTTTAATTCTTGACTGAAAAATCTACCTATATTATTCAAACTACGTATTTATTTTTGTTAAATATATATGAACAAGTT
>NC_068987.1:32197892-32207313 GCF_001194135.2 Octopus bimaculoides | reverse complement strand
CTTGCTTTATGTGTTACTTCCGTCTATTTCAAGATATTCATAACGTAAATTATGTTGTCAATTTCACTGCATTAAAAATTTTGAATACAATTTATTGTGTGGATACATCTGCAATCACAATCTCTTTCACTTTCTATCTATTTATCTATCTATCAGTCTGTTTAAGCTGTCTATCTATTTATCCGTCTAGCTATCTGTCTATCTATTTGTTTAACTATCAATCCAGTTAACTATCTTACTATTTCACCCCCAGACCCTCTGTATGCTTCAGCTATCATACGTTGCTTAAGTATGAATCTATTCCAACAAATATTTGCATCCAAATATGCTATGATTATAAAAACTATCAACGTAATTGTAGGAAAACACAATCAAAAATAAGTTTATTTTTGTGAAGTGTCTATAGGTCACATGACATTGAGGTCAAAAACATTTTTTTCTGCCGACATACTTGACAGTATTTGACATCGTAATTGCATTGCAGCAAAACGTTCGTTAAACAGAATCCCGTTTCCTCTTTTTACTGCAATGTACTAGTTTCACAAAGTACTTATTTGTAGCAACCCTCGGGCCTAAAGAAATGGGTGTGAAATACGGTATTTCACATACATTTCTTTAGGCCCTAGGGTTGCTGGCGTCTCGGGCAAGCTGCACTTCAGCGTGTACAAGCTGACGGTCGTGGAAATTTCCTTGTCTTTGTCACGCCCGCCTTGGCGCCCCCTAGCACACGGCGCCCTGGGCGACTGCCCGAGTTGCCGATACCTTAAGCCGGCCCTGGAAATACCTGGACTTCACCTGATAATCTATCACATTCAACTATTTGCGATTAAATAAAGATAGTTTACGACAATAATTCGAGTAGCTGGCACAGTTGTTAGTACGCTGGACAAAATTTTGAGTGGCATTTCGTCTGCCTTTGTGTTCTGAGTTCAAATTCTACGGAGGTCAGCTTTGTTTTTTCATTTGAGGGTCGATGGAATAAGTAACAGTTGCGCACTAGTTGGTGTCGGTGTAACCAACTAGATCCTACCCCAAAATTTCAAACCATTATTATTGTTATTATTATTATTATTATTATATGCTTGACTTTGCTTTGTATTTGTACAAGTTGGTTCCAAGTCTCACCCAGTGTTTCTCACTCCAGAAACAACAAGTTAGTAGTTCATGTTGGTGTTATGCTTAGGGTGTCATATATTTGGTTTTGCACATAGTATTGTTCTAGAGAATGCTTAAGAAAATATAAGATAACTACGAGTTTGTTTTAAAATTTGAGATTACACAAACAGTATTTTATGCAGGATATGGGTAGTTCCCGTGAGCACTATCTTTTGAATTTCTGCCATTTTAAGGTTTCCTAGTATCTGAGCTACGTAGCAATCAGCCCCTTTTGCTATCATTCCTAGGGCACCTATGACAACAGGTCTTCAGGTTCCACATTTTGGCAATTTCTATTTCAAGATTTTTATACTTGCTCAGTTTTTGGTAGGTCTTGACAGTTACATTTATATCGATTGGGACAGTCATATTAATGAGGCATGATGTTTGTTTGAAGTCTTTCAACATAATGTCTGGCTTACTTGCATCTATCTTTCTGTCAGTTTGAATGGTGAAGTTCCAGAGGAGTGAGATGTGATCATTTTCAAGCAATGGAGGTGGTTTGTGTTCCTACCAGTTTTTATCATGGGGTAGGTCTAGGTTTTTTCAAATTACCCAGTGAATATATTGTGCAGCTCTAACATGCCTGTTGAGATATTCTGTAGGCGCAAGAAGACTGCACATAGAGACAACATGGTCAATGGTTTCATTTTGTTGTTGACATACACGACATGTTGGGCAGCTGCCGTTCTTTATTATGTTGGCCTGGTAGTTACTTGTAGGTAGGCATTGATCTTCTGTTTCTGATTTTAAGCCAGAAGCCATTAACCATTGATGGGTAAGGGCTTTGTCAACATCGGCATTATTAGCTCTTTGGGGGTATTTGCAATTGAGAATATCTAAGGCAGCAATTTTAGCACGGGTTTTCATACGCTTAGCTTTTTCTGTGTTTGTTTCTAGTACGTCTAATTCTGGAGTTTGTTGTATTTGGAATTTACTTATATATTCCTTTGCTTGTATTGTTACTGGGTATGATGCTTTCTTGTTTTCATGTTTTGAGACTAGTTTTAACATCCAGTCCTCAGAGTATTTCAGGTAGGTGTCTAGGCCAATTGTGGCGATTTTCATTGTTAATTCCAGTTGTAAAAGTCCACGGACTCCCTTTGCCTTTCATCCTTTCGAGGTCGATAAATTAAGTACCAGTTGCGTACTGTGGTCGATCTAATCGACTGGCCCCCTCCCAAAAAATTTCGAGCCTTATGCCTAAAGTAGAAAAGATTATTATTATTATTATTATTATTATCATTATTATTATTATTATTAAGGCGGCGAGCTGGCAGAATCGTTAGCACGCCGGACTAAATGCTTAGCGGCATTTCGTCTGCCTCTACGTTCTGAGTTCAAATTCCGCCGAGGTCGACTCTACGTTTCGTCCTTTCGGGGTCTATAAAATAGGTACCTGTTGAACACTGGTGTCGATGTAATCGACTATTCCCCACATCCCCCAAGCTCCCCTTGTGAAAAAAATTTGAAGTAATAATAATAATCCTTATTATTATTGTTGTTGTTGTTGTTGTTGTTGTTATTATCATCATCATGTCAAAAGCGGCGAGCTGGTAGAAGCGTTAGCACGCTGGACAAAATAACTAGAAGCATTTCGTCCATCTTAGTAGCCTGAGTTCAAATTCCACCGAAGTCGAATTTGCCTTTCATCCTTTCGGTATCGATAAAATAAATACCAGTCCCCCTCCCCCAAAATTCCGGGGTTTATGCCTATAGTAGAAAGCATTATTATCTGCTAAGTCAGACGTTGCTTTCAAATCGATCTTCTAAGTAAAGGATTTTTACTGAATGGAACAGGTTTTTATTCAAACTACTCACAAACTAATAAATTATGGAAGCTTCGAATCCACTAGTACGGAGTTCACAGAGGGAAAATAAGGTTCGTAATTTTATTTTGGTATAAATTTTTATTTCTTCACGTTGCCTAAATACATGGAAAACGGATAAAATAATTCTAAGCCACGCTTCCAAAATGAAAATTGAAAATTAACAAAATAACATATTTCGCAATGGGAAAACAAACAAAAAAGACTACTGTTTACACAGCGAAATATTAATGCTGGATATAAACGTAAAAGAGAACACTAACACTTTAATATCCAGTTTGAAAATATTGAGTAGAAGTGTCAACAATAACTCTATCACATGCACACACTCTATACCAAACGAAAACATTTCCGCTTATTTTTGCATAAACAAGAAAAGGCATCTTCGCTATTATTATTTTAAACAATATATCTGAATATGGAACTTTTCCCTGAGAAGGAAAGAATATGGGTGAGGCACTTTTCAAAAAGTGGGGGTCTCTCTCTGCCCAGCGGCTACATAGGAGCGGGCAAAGAAAAATGTCTCTTAAAACTGATTTCAAATTTTGGCACAAGGTCAGCTATTTCGAGGGAGGAGATAAGTCAATTACATTAACCTCAGTATTCAGCTGGTACTCATTTTATCGACCCCCGAAAGGATGAAAGGTAAAGTCGACCGCGGCGAAATTTGAACTCAGAATGTGAAGAAAGACGAAATATTGCTAAGCATTTCGTCCGGCGTACAAACGGCTCTACCAGTTCGCCCCCTTAATGTCTCCTAAAACTGAAAATGTTCCAAGTACTTCAAAAGAACAGCTGAAAGAAACACTATCAGATGTGTGGGATGGGGTGGATCATTTCCTGTGATCCAGGCAAAACATACGGATTCGCCTGATTTGCTTACAGTTCACCCTTCTGAGTTCGATAAAATAATATACCATTCAAATACTGAGATATATTTAATCGACTGACCTCCTCCATTACAAACTTACAAATACCAGGCCTTATACCACTGTTAGAAACAAAAGAGGTCAGTGACTGGTTAGATCAGTAGAACTTCGGAATAAATGCCTTGCGTATTTATTCTGGATCTCTATGTTCTGAGCTCAAATACCTCAAGATCGACTTTATCTTTCGTCCTGTCTGGGTCGATGAAATAAGTATCAGTTGAGGGAAATCGCTGGCCTTCTGCCTAAATTAGAAACTTGTTATTAGAACGCTGGTCTAAGCCGGTGAGCTGGTGGCTTCGTTAGCATGTCGGGAGAAGTGCCTTGAGGCGTTTCCATCGGCTCTGAGTTCGAAGCCCACTGAGGTTAATTGTGCCTTTTTTACTTTCAAGGTCGATAAAATAAAGTTCCCGCCAACTACTGAGATCTAGGATATCGATCAATACCCTCACTTCAAAACTGCTGACCTTGTATCTACATATTGGAGCTCTAATTAAAAGAATTCGTGATATTCCTTAAGTCTTTTAGGTAAGCAGAAACTACAAGAATCCTATCATGTGAGTGTGTGTATACGACAAGATTCTTTCAGTTTCTTTCTACCAAGTCCACTCATAGGGTATTGGTTGAACCGGAACTATAGTAGAAGACACGCAATAGAACTGAACCCAGAACTTTGTTGCTGGAAAGCAAACTTCTTACCACACACCCAGAGTTATTTCTGTTACAAAATGGTAAAGTATAACAGAATACAAGGATTCAAAGATACTGAACTGTTTATGGTAAAGTAAATTGTTTGTAATGACTCTGTTAGTTTTTCATAAGAGTATAAACAGTACAAGAGCATTGAAATTAATTTAGGAGTACCACAATCTGGTGGAGACACAGATTGTTTACGTTGAGCAAGAGATATCGTTACTGAGATTGATCCGAATAGATACTTACTTTATAGATCTCGGGGAGATTTCAACTCAGAACATAGAACGGTGTGACTAAACGCCACAAGGTATTTTGCCTGATACTCTACCGATTCTACCAATTTATCGTTCTATTCAAACGTATATTGAAACCGTATCATTGTATGTGGTTATGTGGCAACCACTTTTGATATACAAGGTTGATTACAAATGTGAGTAATCGTGTATTATGGGGATAATTTCTAAGGCAGTGAGGTGGCGGAATCGTTACTTCTGCAGCGGCCCGGTGTGCGATAGTCGGATCGTAATGCTATTTAAAGTTTGATCATTTTTACCCAACGAGGTCGACTTTGCCTTTTATCCCCTCGGGGTCAATAAATCGACTTACCCCCTCCCCCGAAATTACTAGCCTTGTACCAAAATTTGAAACCATTATTCTTTTTATTGATAGTAAGGTTGCGAGTTGGCAGAACTCTTAGCACGCCGGTCCAAATATAAGCGGCATTTCATTCGTCTTCACGTTTTGAGTTCAAATCCCGACGAATTTGACTTCACTTTTAACCTTTCGGGGTCGATAAAAATGTACCAGTCAAGAACTATTGTGGCGAGGTTGATGTAATCGACTTACCCCATTCCTCGAAATCGCTAGCCTTATATCAAAATTTGAAACTTTTATGAGAATACTTTCTATAACCATATCTATTATACCAGGTGTAACAGACTATTTGACGTTTATGCATCAGGTGGATCCATAACTCATTTAGCGCACCCGTCTGCTGTTTTGAGGCTGAATGTTTGTATCTCGATAGATCCTAGTGAATCGTTTTATGCCTCTTTTATAAGGGTAGATGTATATTTTCGCGATTTTTACTGTGAGATTAAATAAGACGTTATATTTTTAATTGGGAAACCAATTAAAGCAGTTTCAATAAGCAGCTTTATTTGCAGTAGCATGTTGTTGTCAAGAGACAATCAGGTGCAGCATTCTTCCCTACCTACAGCAACACGCAATTGAAATTAGATTAAACGTAGTTGAAAGTCAATATATAGGATAAGATGTTACTTCCTAGAAGACTGGTTCTGTAGCTCTATTAATAAGAATAGCAATCAGTGAATTTATGAAAAGATGTCTAGAGTCTTCGGAGTCTTTAGTGCACGCGCGCGCATATGTGTGTGTGTGAAATTAGAACATTGTAACTCCAGAGTTTAAGTGTTTTAAACATGTTCTTTATACGTTTGCCCACTTAGAAATAAAATAATGTTTTCTTATAGTGACAGAAAGCCTCACAGATTTTGATAGAAGGATTTACGCTATGAAATTAACTGTAGTATATAACGGGTATTGATCGACCTTAATAAAAATAAATAAATGCGCCCTTTTAAAGCCTAGCCAGACTCATGGGCCCGGTTTCTCGGTTTCAATGGCGTATGCGTACCCCAGCTGGACGGGACGCCAGTCCATCACAGCATTATTCATTTTTGCCAGCTGAGTGGACTGGAGCAACGTGAAATGAAGTATACTGACACCCTAACCGCTAAGTCACGCGCCTCCACTATTGATCGACCTTGGAAGAGTATAAAGCAAACTGAACATTGCGGAACTTGAACTCAGAAGGTAAAAGGAAATTTTTTTAAATTGCTTTACGTCAATCATTGTTTCTTTATGTCTATTACATGAAGCAGTTCTTCTTAACAACAATAGTTGATAGGTAAGTTAAATGACACTGATAATTATTAAGAAACATAAAAATTAATCGCACACTCCCCTCTCATAATTAACATTTGTTGAGGATCTTTTCTATTCGGCTTCACGTTTTGAAATTTTGAAATTAAGTAATAATTTTCAAATTTAGTATATTGATGTAATTTTTCACGCTGAAACTGGAGTTCTTATTCACCATTTCCAGAAAAAAAAATACTTTACAGCTATTTAAAGTTTGATCATTTTTACCCACTCAGAAAACAGGATTTGGAAGCTGGTATTTTGTGCATGATGACATTACGACAAAACATTCAGTGATGGAATTTTAATAAGTTTTAATGAATAAAGTCATGTGAAATGTTGGGATAGGCATGTAACGCGAAAAATTACAAAAAACTGAAAAAGAAACTGAACGTTTAATTACAAACAAAAAAAAGCTGTAATTCAATTCATGTAACAATCAAACTGCTAGAAAAGGCAGGGCATACTAAATTATGGTAGCCCTAAATAACTCTTAAATTGTGGGCGTTCGGTATTAGATTAGAATACTCCTTTTGATCAAAGGTCTGCTCGATCAACTGCGTCCTCTTCGGTTTTCATAAATGAAAAGTTACACGTATTAGCAGCAGGTGGGTAAGCAGAATACACAACAGCTTGGCTTGTTACTTTAGAAACAGACAACTATGTGTCAGTGGTTTTTTTGATCGGCTAAAATTACCCAAAATTTGCAAACTTTAAAAGCTATTAACTTTTATTTATTAATTTAAGGTAAAAATGAATTCCATTTCCATAATTAGCATACAAAGTCACATCAATACACCAAATTTGAAATCAACTGGAACAAAATTGAAGGAATTGAAAACTGAAAAACAAGCAGAAAAGTTTTATGTGACTTATCCATGGGTATTATATGATTTTATATGTTTATTAAGCATTTTCTATATGAAGACTGTTCGAGGAATTGTACCTGTAATTCCAGTCTTGTTACACGATGTCGCTGCCTCAGAAATACATTAACAGTATACGTGTTTGTAGTATGCAAAGCCTCTTTCACCTTAATTTAATTACGACGATTCTTTAATAACGCTTTATATAATTTTCATTTACAAATATATTCATAAACAAGATGAGTAGCTATTTTTGTTGTTTTTGTTAAAGTCGTAACAGACAATTAGTTTGCAGTATTTCTTCCAGCCCCTTCCCATTCCTCGAAAATTCAGGGCTTGTGACACTATTAGAAAGGTTTATTGTCATTAAGGCGGCAAGCTTCCAGAATCGTTAGCAGGTTGGACAAAATGCTAAGCGATTTTCTTTCGTCTTTACGTCGAAGTCGACTTTGCTGTTCATTTTTGGGGGGACGATAAAATAAGTATTAGTTGAACACTTAAGTCGATGTAATCAACTTGCCTCCTCCTACAAGATTTCTGGCCTTATGCCTTTAGTAGAAAGGATTGTTAAGACGGTGAGCTTGCAGAATTGTTGGCAAGCCAGACAAAATGCTTTGCAGCAGTTCTCCCGGCTTTAAATTTTTAGTTCAAATGCTACCGAGATCGACTTTGCCTTTATCCTATCAAAGTCGAAAAAAATAAGTACCGGGTGAGTACTGGGGTGTTCCAAAATTTCAGGTCTTGTGCCTATAGTAGAAAGAAAGAATTATTATCATCATTATTTAAAAGTATAAGTGCGGTTTATTACAGAAACGCCAGAGCTTTGTGATATTTGTTCCAGAACTGAGTTCAAATACCGCTAAGATTGTTTACCTTTTGTTCTTCTGGGGTTCAAAAAATGAAATGTTAGTCCAAGTACTGGTATCAGTTTAATCAGTTAATTCTTCCCGACCCACCGAAATTTGTGGTCTTGTGCCTATGTTAGAATTTGTTATAATTCCATAATTAGGCGTGGTTAGGTGGTAAGAAGTGTCCTTCCCAACCACATAGTTCTGGTTTCAGTTCTACTAGGTAGTACTTTGGGCAAATGTCTTCAACGGATCTTTTCTGTTAGGCTACCACTTTTCAATTTCTTCAATTTCTGTTCCAATTGATTTCATATTTGGTGTAATTATGTAGTCTGGTATGCTAATCATTGACATGAAATTTATTTTCGCTATAAATCGATAAATAAAAAGTTAATATCTTTTTAATTTTGCAAATTTGGAGTAATTTTAACCAATCATAAGCCACAAAAACATTCATAGTGCTATTTTCAGAATATTGACAACTCATGCAGTTACGCACAAAATGACAGCTTCCAAATCCTGTTTCTTTTGATTGGGTAAAAATGATCAAACTTTAAGCCTCAATAACTTTTTTTTTCTGGAAAAAGTGAATTATTTCCTGAGATTCAGCATGGAAAATTACATCAATACACCAAATTTTAAAATTTTCACTAAACTTTGAAATTTCCACAGGTGCAACCAAACAGAAAGGATCCGTTTTCTACAGTAGCCCCGGCCCAACCAAAGCATTGTGAATGGATTTTGGTAGACAGAAAGTGAAAGTAACCCGTCGTATATATACCGCTTGATAACCGATGTTGATTTGTTTACATCCTCGTAACGTTAGCGGTTCGGCAAAAGAGATCGGCAGAATGTGCACTAGACTTTTAAAAAAATGAGAGCTGTAGTTGATCTGTTCGACTAAACCCTTCAAGGCGGTACCCCAACATGGCCACGGTCCAATGACTGAAACTAATAAAAGATAAGAGATATATGATTGTGTGCGCACGTGTTTGAAAAGGTGCCACGTCCACACACACACACACATACATATACACATACACACACACTGCCGTTAGAGAATCACTCAAACCGTCTTATTCCATTATTGCACTTTTTTTTTCTTTTCGCCCTCGTAATAACTACAGCTCTCTCTCTCTCTCTCTCTCTCTCTCTCTCTT
>NC_068987.1:32185158-32197500 GCF_001194135.2 Octopus bimaculoides | reverse complement strand
TATATATATATATATATATCATGTTTCATATATATATGTATGTATGAATGTATATATGCATATACATATGTATGTATATATGTATGCATGTATACATAATATGTGTGTATAGGAACATGAATGTGTGTATGTGTAGATGTGTGTGGATATATGCATATATATGCATGTAGTATGTAAGTACTATGTATATATGTATGTATAGAACGTGTGTGTGTATGTATGTGTATGTATGTGAGCACATATAATATATATATATAGGAACGTTTGAATGAATATATATATACACTACTCATATTTATCACTTATATACATATGTATACATATATAGATTTTTAACGTAAATATATACTCGTAAATACACAGAATATTTGTAATAAAATTTAAATGCTAACAGAAATATTGGAAGACGAAAATTTACATACTTCTCTCAAAGGCACACTGACATCTAAATATGTTCTCATTCAATGTAAACCTTTACACACACACACACACATACATACATATACACACACAGATGCATACCTTGAAACATTGATATAGACACGTATACAAGCTCATATTGTCGCACACACCCACATCTACCACAGTGGCACTCTCGTAAACATTACACAAACACATTCTCACTCTTTTAGAAAGCAATAGCTTAATAAAACATTTTATCTGTAACGGATGAAAACAAAGAAAATCAAAACCTTGACAATACAAAAGCAACGACTACAGCATCGGCAACAGCAACAACAACATCAAGAAGAACGTGAAATATGTTGAAGAATGTGCTTGAGTTAAAGAGTGTTTTGTGCCAAAGAAGGTTGCTGCCAAACTGCCAGAAATCAAAGAGGATTAAAACATTTAATGGATGATTCTACGATGATTTTATGAACAAACGACATATTGCTGAGATTCCCTAAAAAGGTCTTACTAACCGACCGACTAACCCGCCAACCCAACCAACCTACCGATCATCAAATAATCGGAACACGTGACTTCCAAGGGTAACAACTGGATGTGATTGGCTCTTTGTGCGTGTGTGTATGTGTGTGTGTGTGTGTGCGCGCGTATGCTATTCTGTTTCATGCATGTGTAGTAGTAGTAGTAGTAGTAGTAGTAGTAGTAGGTGGTGGTGGTGCTACTGCTGCTGATGATGTTGATGTTGATGATGATGATGATGATGATGATGATTGTTCTATTGAGTATACAGGCTTTCAAACATGTTGCAACAATAACTATCTCGCCTTTTTGTTCAAACACACTATATATCGAGCACTAATGCTCGACAGAATAATTTAGAGTATTCGGCACGTGATTTTCGGTGCTTATTCCGGTTCCTGCGTTCGGAGACGGAGTTCCGCTGTGGGGTCAACTTTGTATTCTGTTCTTCAGTGATTGGTTAAATATAGTACCTGGTGGTAGTAGTGGTGGTGATGGTGGTGATGGTGGTGGTGGTGGTGGTGGTTCTTAATTATTATTATTGAATGAGAGAGTAGTGCAAGCCATCAAAGTGACACTGGGGTAAAACATACGAAGCCCAGTATATCCATCATGACTACTCGTCTGATAAGGGTACACGAGACACATGCATCACAACCATATGTGCGCGATACAGTGATGTCAGATCAAGATAAACAGTGCATACCCTTGCAGGCGGGGCCCAGTTAGAGTTTTCTTTAGGTCGAGAAACCCATCCTGCTCAAAAGGTTCCTGCATAAGGTTTGTTTAAAGATGATGAACGAAACACCCCTGTTTCTAGAAGTAAATTATTCAAGCCCCTAAAATTACTTTCAATACATGGCTATGATGCTCCTCCACTACCTCTACTCGTGATCAGAGATGCACATATCGTCAGCTAACAAGAGACATGCTCAACTGGTTAAGGTCAAACAACTGACAAGCAAATCTGTGGCATTGAGGAAAATATTTGTTGTAGCCCAAGACAAAATATGTACATGATAACACTTCCAATCAATTAAGATCAGAAGCCATGAGAGCCAGTGCCTGGTACTGTATCAGGGCATTATTATTATTATTATTATGATTATTATTATTATTATTATTATTATTATTATTATGTTGTTGTTGTTGTTGTTGTTGTTGATATTTTCTCTTTATCATAGGTTTCGTTGGAGCTCCTGGAGTCTTGCATGCGTAGAGGGCTTACTACCTGCATCCTATGGTACCATGCAATTCGTTCTTTTCAGCTAATACTTTCCTGATTATTCTATCCGTGCCAAGGAGGAAAATCTTTTGTAACAGTTCTACTGGGCA
Organism: Octopus bimaculoides; assembly: GCF_001194135.2. Lineage (NCBI taxonomy): Eukaryota > Metazoa > Mollusca > Cephalopoda > Octopoda > Octopodidae > Octopus > Octopus bimaculoides. The sequence continues at coordinate 32,195,238 of NC_068987.1, read as the reverse complement.
CTCTATTCCAATTTCCTTTATATTCCTCTTGATGCCTTCTGATACTGTTCCCAAAGACCCAACAATAATTGGAACTATCTTTACCTTCTTCATTTTCAATAGTCGGGCTATATCGTACTTAAGAGGGTTGTATCTATCTTTTCGTCTTCCTTCTTGGCTATTCGTGTGCCAAAGGCGCATGTTATATCAACTACATAGTATATGTGGTGCACCTTGTCCACCACCACTAGGTCCGGTTAGTCATGCTCTTGCACCTGATCTATTTGGATTGGGAAATCCCAGAGGATTTTGCCAATCTCCGACTCCGCCACTATCTGTAGTTTGTGCTCATACCACGTCTTGTCTCTCTCTAACCCCACTTTTTACACAGTTTCCAATGTAGCATTTTCGCTACCTGGTCGCGTCGCCACAACTTGTAGTGGTTTAGGAAAGTCTAGATTATTCGTTCGTGATATGGGCAATGGTTTCATCCACTCTATTGCAGATGCGACACAGCAGAGACTTGCTCTTTCCTAAGGTTGACCGAAACTTGGTCCTGCGTTGCCAGTATAATGCTCTCGGTCTCTTTTTTTAGAGTTCCGTTCATCAGCCAATGCCACCTACATCTTCCAGCAACTTCTTTTGTGGCTACATGAAATTGATTGTGTAGTCCCTTCTTGCGTAATTCTTCTTCATGTCCTTTTTGTACTTCTTCCTTTGTTTTCCCTTTTTTCTGTTTTCAATACTCCCTCGTTCCTAACTGTCACTAGCAAGGTTTCTTTACTTTGGGCTAGGTATCTCATTAAGCTCTCGAGTTCGATACGCACGCAGTCTTCCACACTTATCAGTCTCCTTCCTTTATTTGCTCTCTTCATGTATAGGCGATCAGTGTCTGTACATGGATGATGGGCTTTATGCTTCGTTAGGAACTTTCTTGACTTCCTGTCCATCTCTTTTAGCTCCTCCTCTGTCCACTTCAGAATTCTAGCGCCATACCGAACTACTGCGCGCGAGTTTATTGCCGAAATTATGTTTCTGGCATTCAGCTTTCGTTGTTATTATTATTTATTATTTATTATTATTATTATTATCATTATTATTATTATTATCATTATCATCATCATCATCATCATCATCATGAAGATATCTAGAAATGTCTTTTCTCAGGAATGCTTTTCAACCAATACTTACCTACAGTAAAGCATTTATAGGAGAAAATCAGAATTTCATATAGTTATACTTGGGGATGGTCAATTTTGTCAATTAAATACACGCACTATATATTTAGTCTTCACTTCAGTTTTGTTATTGTTCTGGCAGAATCGTTAGCGGTATTTCGCCCGTCGCTACGTTCTGAATTCAAATTCCGCCGGGGTCGACTTTGTCTTTCATCCTTTCGGGGCCGATAAATTAAGTACCAGTTGAATACTGAAGTCGATATAATCGACTCATTCCCTCGACCCAAAAGCTGCCCTTGTGGCAAAATTTGAAACCATTATCATTATTTTTGTTTCTTTATCAAAGTTCTTTCGTCACACATCCTGTGACCTCTTGTATCCTATACATACGTGTTATATATGTAATTATTACCTCTGTTTGGTAATAAAAAGCTACTTATAAATATGATTTCTTCTTTAGACAGAGGGTAACAATGTTTAGGGTGGTGATGTGCACACACATGATGTGAAATGATTTTGTCTATTTATTTCGACTGTCCACCTGCCACGGTGATTAAATTGACTAGGAACACTGTTCGCGATGAATATCCAATACCAAACAATCTTAATCTCCATATTTAAACTGTATAAAATTTCGGCAAGCTTACCTTTACCTATTCTGAGTTACTTGAAAGGTGACGTTCCCCTTCCTCTCTTCTATTTGTTGATACCTTTGTTTACCTACCAATGCGTTGTTTTACTTTAAGGGTGCTTATTTACCCATCCTTTATAATATTTCGACTGTTGTCCATCATTTCAAATACGTTTTAGCATTGTTGTTCTAACCTTTTTTTAAACAATCACATATGATTCGTCCCAGAGAATCAACCTTTAAATAAGAGTTTTGCTTCGACTAGCGAAAGCTATGCGTATCTTTCAGAAAGCTCCATGCTAATTTAACTTAATGCAGCATTCGCTGTTACTTTATGCGCAGGCTATGTGGGAAGACAGAATAAAGGGGCTTTTGTTAGCCTATCTCTCCGAAAAAATAGCTCCCTTTGCTGTTGAAAAAAATTAACTCACAGAGGAGAAGTTTCAACGTCTCCCTTCAATTTAATTACACCATTTAAGTGGCTGTTTCTGACATGAAATTTTTCCTTCATGTAAAACAACTATATTTTGTAGTCATTGCCCGTAATCTACTCCCAAAACACTTCAGTAGCTCTACTTAGCATCACTTGCAAACTTACATGTTCTATGATCATTAAAGTGCAACGACCTCCACAATAACCAGCCTTCAATTTCATTTTCCGTTCCTAGAGTAATTGGAAACATAGATTGCCGTGCTACTCATAAACCTTCTCGGTAGTTCAATTATTTGGTGAAAAAAATACCATCAAAGCAACTTAAACCGTTCAGAGGACGGGTGCGTTTTCTAGTTAAATACAGAATACACATAGTATCTGAGGGAACATGTAGCTATTTCGTGTAGCTGCTGTTATACTACACCTCGTAAATGACTTAGTGAATATTTTATACTTAGATAAAATTTCAGTATTGTCTTCTCCGCCCGTCTATCACATGTGATACAAAGGACATATAAACATGTACGTTTTGGACAAAATGCTTTGGACAGGGAAACAGTTAATGATTTGTTCTCATGAAAGGTATAATTTTAATTAGCAGGCTTCATGAATGTGCGAGCCTATTTTACTTTTCATATAACGAAAGTTCTTATGTATCTTCACAGTTTATTATGATAATGAAAATGTATTGGAGAAGAATAAAAAATAGGTTGAGGCTCCAGAGAGATTCGAACACTCGACCTCCAGTTTACTAGACTGGCGCTCTAACCAACTGAGCTATGGAGCCAGATACTATTTAGTCATATATTTAGACTTTATAAAGATTAAATGTTTATCCCTGACAATCTGAAAATGGCTTCAATAATTTTCATTATAATACGTGATTATTTCCTTCATGTCGACAACCGCAAAACTTTCTTGACAAGTTTGTATTTAGAAATATAACCATTTACGATCTCTAACAATTAAAAGAGGAAAAACTCGTATTTAAACACAGAAGAGATATTATTTCAGTACAGAGATGACATAGCTTTAGTGAAATTATTAAAGTATAACAAAATAATAAGGCTCCAGAGAGATTCGAACGCTCGACCTCCAGTTTACTAGACTGGCGCTCTAACCAACTGAGCTATGGAGCCACTTGCAGCAGCAGCTCCATACTTAAAGATAAAATAATCGGTTTTCACTTAACACAGTAGATATGGCTTTAGAAAGTATCTTCACAATACATGATTAGTCATTATAATAAATAATGTACCATGAGAGACTATCACACATCCACATATAATGATACAGTTTATACGCCTGAATAGGACGCTAAATCGATAGAGTCTGTAGAGCATCAAACAAAATTCCTTTGTGGTAGTTAGTTACACCACTCTGTGTTCCGAGTTGAAATTTCACCGAGGTTTATAAAATAAATACCAATCAGCTACTTTGATCGATCTCAGTGACGATGTCCGTTGCTGATATATGTGACCTTCAGTCTGTATCAGATCAAACTGTGAAGGTACGTGGCTTAATGGCTAGGGGTATTCGGTTCATAACCGTACGGTCGTGAGTTCAATTCTTGCCTGAAATAAAGTGTCTTGAGCAAGACACTTTATTTCACGTTGTTCCAGTCCACTTAGCTAGCAGAAATGAGCATTTCCTGTATTTATCATATTCTATGTCACGCTGAATATTCCCGAGAACTACGTTAAAGGTATGCGTGTCAGTGGAGCGCTCAGCCACCTGCACGTTAGATTCATGTGCTGGCTGTTCTGTTGATCGGATCAACTGGAACCCTCCTCATGGTAATCGATGGAGTGCCACCTATCAGATCAACTAATGTACTCCTCAAATAATTTAATACTCTTACACCGTTTTATACTCTTGTGAAGAACTAACTACGTCGTCACTGATTATTTACCCCATTCTAAACACTGGGGCTTTGTGTCTAGTCAAAAGCAAACTAAATCTTGATTGAACACGAAATATTGATCACTTATTTTGTAAATATTTCTGAAATATTTCCTTTTAGGCGTGACTGTGTGGTAAGAAGCTTACTTCCCAACTACATGGCTCTGAGTTCGGTTCCGCTGCGGGGCAACTTGGTTAAGTATCTTCTACTATTGTCTCGGACCGACCAAAGCCTTGTGAGTAAATCTGGTGGACCGAAACTCTGTGTGTGTGTGTGTGTGTGTGTGCGTGTGTGTGTGTGTGTTTGTCTCTCACTGTTGCTTGACAACCGGTGCTAGCTTGTTTACGTCGCTGTAACTTAGCGGTTCCGCATAAGAGACCGATGGCGTAAAATCTCAGGCTTACAAAAAAGTACTGGCGTCGATTTGTTCGACTAAACCCTTCGAGGCGGTGCCCCAGCATGGCCGCAGTCCAGTCTCTGAAACAAATAAAAGATAAGAGATGACCCAGACTTCACTAGGGGACTGAAGTTGGAGATAGTACCCCAACTTACATTGAATATATTACTTCCTGAATGTCAAAAGAATCTTTGAGTCTCGGCATGCTGTTGATAATCAGTTAATATGTTTAGAGAAAGAATAAATAATAAATAAATGCGCCCTTTTAAAGCCTAGCCAGGCCCATGGGCCGGGTTTCCCTGTTTCAATGGCGTATGTGTTCCCCAGCTGGACGGGACGCTAGTCCATCGCAGCGTTACTCATTTTTGCCAGCTGAGTGGACTGGAGCAACGTGAAATGAAGTGTTTTGCTCAAGGACACAACGCGTCGCCCGGTCCAGGAATCGAAACCACAATCTTACGGTCATGATACTGACACCTTAACTGCTAAGCCACGCGCCTCCACTAGAGAAAGAATGCACCCACTAAAATACCTAAGTCCAGGTCATTAATTAACTCTTAGGAGACGAGAGGGACGACCCATCAGTCGAAAAGTCGAATGACGAAGAAGATTATGCGCCATATGCCCGTGGGCAAATGGCGTAGTGGTTAAGAGCGCGGGCTACTAGCCCCAAGATTCCGAGTTCGATCCCAGGCAGTGACCTGAATAATAATAATAATAATAATAACAACAACATCGAAAACTACCTTAGGAATGAGAACCCAGACATCTGATGAAGGCTGGAGGGTGTATCAGTAGAAACGTTGTGTTAAAAACAAACAAGATGAGGACAGATATCCGTCAATTGTAAATAATGTAAATAAGACTGTATTAGTTCATTCCATTTCCTACAAGAATATAGATAGTTTTTACATATGTAAAGTAATTACTTTTTTCGTGGGGCTTGTAAAAAGATCTTCGTCTTCTTGGCACTGAAACTACAAATGAGGTTCCGTCCCCAAAGGGTTAAGGTGCCAATCAAACGCAGGGGTTTGATTCTGCCATCACGTGTGTCTGCACCACCACCACCCTAAAAATTGTTACCCTCTGTCTAAAGAAGAAATCATATTTATAAGCAGCTTTTTATTACCAAAACAGAAGTAATAATTACATATATAACACGTATGTATATGATATATATATATATAATACAAAACCACATTAAAATACAAATTCCAAGCAGAAGAAAACACAAGAAATAGTTCACTGACAAGTTCCGATACTGAAGGATTTTTTTCCGTTCGGCTACGAAAGCAGTGACCCCCACCCCATTTACCGCGGCTACTTATGGAGAAAAGCCTAAAAGAGTTGCTGTAGTTACACACTTTTTTATCTTTTTGGATCAAATGCCGCAGAGGTCAACTTTGTCTTTCACCCCTCTAAAATCGATAGACCAATAAGTTAATATATTGGAATGGATTAAAATATTATATAGGCCTATTCATTTTTATCCAAGGGAAAACATAAATCGAAATGTTTATTTTAGTTTTGATTGTTTTAGTTTTTTCTTTTTTACGTATATCATCCGTTATCATTTTTATGAATGGTTTAAGATCTTCGTCTTCTCTTATCTTTTACCCGTTTCAGCTATTGGACTGCGGCCAAGCAGTAGCACTGCTTTGAAGGATTTATTTGAACAAATACAAACACACGCACACGCGCACGCACGCAAACACGCACACACACACACACACACACACACACACACACATACACACACATGCACGCATACATGCACACACATATGAGTATATACACGAGGTGGTGCTGAAAAGTTCCTGGCTTTGGGTAAAAGAAAATACACGTGGATCAGTTAATTATGATTTTGTGCAACATATTCCTCTCTCAGATTCATACACTAATTGCAGCGATCTTTCATTTTTTTCTAAGCTCTGTAAAAGAACTCGGAAGGTTGGGCCTCCAGCCAGGCCTTTTACGACACCCTTACAATATTTATACATATATACTGTGTATATTTTGATTTTGCCAGAGAATTTGACAAGGTTAAAATCACCTGTCACAGGCTTAAATATGTAGGTATGCGGATATTTGATTTTCTTTCTGCCGATAGATGAAGTCTTCCGGTAAAAATGTTAAACATCTCTTGTTCCTCGCTCTATGAAACATTTCGTATTGATGAAATCATTTGTATTACTTTTTACTGACACGGAGCATCACGGATTTTATATTAAAGAATATTTTCATCGATTCCATTACTTGATTTAGTTATTTCATCGATCCTAGTAATTTATTGATTTTTATCAATTCTACAACAGTGAAAAGCAATGTCAGAGATTCAAAAGCAAAAGTCATTTAGTATAATACTTTCTCAACGTTTCAAAAGTTCGCTGACTTTCTTACCGTTCCATACGACACCATTCGTATCAAATTAATAATTACACCATCCCTAGCAACATCTCTTCCATTATTTTCAATATTTGCTCTCTGAAAGGCGGTGAGCTGGCAGAATCATTAGCATGCCGAGCAAATTGCTTAGCGGTATTTCGTCTGTCTTTATATTCTGAGTTCAAATTCCGTCAAGGTCAACTTTGCCCTTTATCCTTTCGTGTCGACAAAATAACTACCAGTTGAAAACTGGGGTCGATGCAATCGACTTACCCACTTCCCTGAAAATTGCTGGCTTTATGCCAAAATTTGAGACCAATATTTGCTCTCTAAACCCTAGATCTTCCAAATTCTTCAGTCCTGCTTGCTCTTAAGTATAGACTGACATACATAAAATAATGGTCGAAAGAGAATGTTTAATTAATTAAGATTACATTCGCAATCAGTAAACAATCCTTAGTAATTCTTATAAAAAATTTTAAGGGAGAAAACATTGAAATTTTAAATTAATTCAAAAATTAAATAGAGATATATAGTGGGGATTAGTCTGATTTTTAGAAGTTACAGTGACAATCTAAACATGTTTCGTTGTTATTAGACCTTAGAACTCGTCAGTGAAACATAATTGAAGACATACAAGATCTTAGACTGACACTGAAAGACTATAGAGATATATAGTATTCAGTTACATAGTGATTATATTGTACGTTATGCCTAATTGTATAGAGCTGGTTTGTTTTTAACTAGGCCTACAGACCCAATATTTAGTTTAAGGTAAACAATTAGCTTTGAAAGGGTAACGAAATTGTGCATCTTTTTCGTTTTCTTCCAATCATTTCCAATCACATGACAATAAATAGTTTCGGCTTCTGCTATGAAGACACTGGTTTGAAATTCATTGGCTAAAAATACGTCAATTTAAATGCTTCTAACTCTTTTATTATAATTTTTCCAAAATAAAAACTGTCATATTCGCCATCAGCATGCCAAACTATATCAACAGTATTTTTCTGAAAATTTTCAGGTTAGATTTCTACTTGGAAGAAAACGAAAAAGCTCCTGAAATTGCTTCTCCCATAGACTTGAAACCGCGAATATCGTCAAACTGGAACTAAACAACAAAACGTTTCTTTCACCATCGTGTGAAACATTGTGCATTCGCTTAACACGCTAGAAATAGCAACTAATCTCCATAATATCACCTCTACTATGCTTGTAAGGGATGGGAACATGTTTATACAAGTTAATGATATTTTGCTTACGTTAGGGCAGAAACAAAAAAGAGCGGTGGATCGGCAGAATTCTGAGAACCTAACCGTATTTCTTCTTTCATTTTATTGTTTGAGATCAAATCCCGCCGAGACCAACTTTGTTTTCATTATTTTGAATCAATAAAATATAGAACCAATCATGTACTCCCCTTTAAAATCGCTGGCTTCATGCCTAAATCAGAAATCATTATCTCTGAAACAAGGATATCAGGATCACGGTCTGAATGTCATTCGGGGTTAAACAACAACCATTCTATCTCATTCACTTCTCTGTTGACCCTCGAGCTGTGTCTCCAAAATTGAAAATTAAAAATAAAGAACAGAAAAATGTGATCATGTGAACACATTTTTATATTTCTCGCCACCAAAAGTCTATTTTAACATCGTTTGTATTCACCGTGCTTTTAACGATATAAATATTTATCCAACTGCCACTCTACCCCATTGTGGTAGGACCTACGAAGATCATGGGCATTGCCCCCTCTACATTAGATTAATGTATATCGAAAGTTATAATTATGGTCTCTTAAGTTATTTATAAAAATGTGAAGACGGCTGAAATCAACAAAAAAAGAAAAACAGGTCAAAACTGTTTAATTTTGAAATCGTTAAATCGATAGCACTTCTTTCTTTTAAGCAATCAGAGATACAAGTGCCCAGCCTTCCTCTTATACCAACGTTTTTCAGCTAGCAACATAAGAATCGATGATCAGCTCGGTCAAATGCTTTGACGAAATCAAGGTATACGCAATCAATTCTTGCTCCAAATAGAACAATCTTCAGAATTTGATTTTACCGCTGCAGAAATATTCTACAAGTGTTGGGAATTTAGGATGATGTGTGACTGGCCCTCTTTCCACAGCTGATTAAATTACTTCAAAGAAATGGTGATGATTGTTAAAATCAACCAAAAACATCAAAGAACCAAGCATTCATTTAATTCGTTTTAATTTAAAGTAAATATATAGTGTAAAATAGGAGGATTATCCGAGTAGCTCCATACCTCAGTTGGTTAGCGCGCCAGTCTAGTAAACTAGAGGTCGGCAGTTCGACTCTCTATAGCGTCTTGATTATTAAGTCAATCTTATTGTTTTTGAGGGTTTTTTTTTCTTTTTGCTAAAAGTAATGAATTGATACACTGTGATTTGGTGGGAAGAGGGACAGCTTGGTGAATAGGGATAAAAAAGAAAAGGAAATTAAAATGCTGATGCTAGCTCTGGTCTACTAATTGATTTCATGCCCTTGGATGATAGATAATTTAGGGGTGGTAGCAGGCATCGGCTCCTTGAGAGTCAAAAGTGGTCGTCGGAGAACTTATACGAATTAACTAGTTCCAATATCTGGCCTCTTAATTAAGCGCCCCCCTTTATGTTGCTAAGAAGTTTGGATATTCCAAAACTCCAAAGCTGATGAGTTGGCAGAATCGTTAGCACGCTGGGCGAAATGCATAACGGTATTTCGTCTTCAGTTACGTTCTGAGTTCAAATTCCGCCGAAGTCGACTTTGCCTTTCATCCTTTCAGGGTCGATAAATTAAGTACCAGTTGCGTACTGGGGTCGATCTAGTCGACTGGCTCCCTCCCCAAAAATTTCAGGCCTTGTGCCAAGAGCAGAAAAGAATCGTTAGCACGCCAAACAAAATGCTAGGCAGTATATCTTCTGGCTTTACGCTTTCAGTTCAAATTCCGCGAGATCGACTTCGCTTTTCATCCTTTAGGAATTGTCAAATAAGTACCAATCGAGTACTGCTGTCGATGTAATTGATTAGATCCCTCTCCCGAAATTTCAGGCCTTGCGCTTGTTATAAAAAGGATTGTTATACTCCCCAAGTATGTCTTCAGTTGCATGTGTGTGCATAACTCTCTCTCTCTCTCTCTCTCTCTCTCTCTCTCACACACACACAC
>NC_068987.1:32172875-32185148 GCF_001194135.2 Octopus bimaculoides | reverse complement strand
TCTCTCTCTCTCTCTCTCTCACACACACACACATACATACATACATACACCCTCTCTCTCTCTTAAGAAATTCTTATCTAAGTACTGAATGGAATCAACCAAATATCATTTGCGGTTGCATGTATTTGAATTCCATCAAAGACTCAAGGCCTCAAATTTGTGGGAAGGATTTAGTCGATTAAAATTGACCCCAGTATATGTGACTGATACTTTATTGTATAACCTCAAAGGAATGAAAGACAAAACTGAACTTTGCGAGATTTCGCAAATCCTGATGTGCTCATACCCCTCTCAAACTGCTGCAATTACATAGAGCAATGGTCCCAAATTTTTATTCGCACCACATACCGGTTTCATGCAAAACAATTTTTCTACAGACCAGGAGTTCACCTATATAACAAAACAATAAAGTGCATAATGTATAATTTAATTATTACATGTTGACACAGTTATGAGATATATAATACACGCATAATACAAAGACATCCAGCAAATTGTGATAGTCAAAAAAACTTTTAATCTATTCTTTCTCTGTGGTCCGGTACTAAATGATCCACGGCTCGGTGGTTGGGGATCCCTAAGACAGGGGACAAAAAGTTATTCATAGGTGCTACACCAAAATATTTTAGATTGCTTAGTCACAAGAAATGAAGTGTTGAATGATATTAAATAAATGTTTCTAATATTTAATTTGTCGGCTAAATGATTATAGCATTGGATTTGTTCCTGCGTTTTGACACATAGATATCGCAATTCGATCATACTCGCAAACCCAAGTGTTATCCAATGAACCGCTGCTGTTCATGTGATAGCTCAGTAACTCGTCTAGACTTTCCATAAACACTATCTATAAATGCAGTCAAATTTGCCGCCAACTTCGTAAAGTGTCGCAGTCGTTTTCTACTCTCGCCATATTCAGAGTGTCTCGAGTCGAGTTGGCGTACACTCTCCTAACAGGTGTTTTCACAGCTGCATATTCAACCTGTACTGATAGAAGAAGACACACCACGGCACCTGAATATGTATTTGAGATGTAAAAATTATCACAAAAGTTGAGTTTCTAACAAAGACTTTCTGTAGTGTCATATTAGGCTGTTTCATTTGAATGTTTCAAGTAATTGTATTGCATGAGCACCTTTTTATGTTAATTTCCTTTGTTATATGATCATACAAGACAGAGTAAACTGTGACATGATGTAAAAAGAGAATATACTAGCTTTGATGTTTCACGGCATGTTGCGCTACTCTTTTACTCTTTTATTTGTTTCAGTCATTTGACTGCGACCATGCTGGAGCACCGCCTTTGGTTGACCAAATCGACCACAGGACTCATTCTTTCTAAGACTAGTACTTATTCTATCGGTCATTATTGCCAAACCGTTATGTTACGTGGACATAAACACACCAGCATCGGCTGTTGAGCGACGATGGTGGACAAACACGCACACACAAATCCCACACTCACAAACACACGCTCACACACACACACACGTGTACGGCGGGTTTCTTTCAGTTCCCGTCTACCAAATCCGCTCACAAGGTTTTGGTCGGCCTGAGGCTATAGTAGAAGACACTTGCCCAAGATGCTACGCAGTGGGACCGTATGGTTAGTAAGCAAGCTACTTAGCACACAGCCAGTATATTACTGTGACTTCTTTAATCGACTCTTGAACAAAGATAAAAAGGTGGTGACACGAATAGACGAGTAGGATGAAACAAAAATGCTGTAGAGTTATCCGTTGGAGTTATTAAATAATAATAACCAGGTTAGACCAGACAGTAAAACCTTTGATCACAAGAGTTGCAGCTATGACCCTCCCAGGTCTTTATCTTGTATGATTTCAGTTTCCGTCGACTAAACCCACTGATAAGGCTTAAAGCGGTCCAGTAGATGGCATTTACCCTAGGTGACACGCGGTAGGACTCAACCCAAAACCACATGGTTTGATGAAACTTTTTTAACTACACACACATACACAACATGTATATAGTTTGCTGTACCGTTGTAGGTTATAGCAACCAAAATATTACTTCATCTAATGAGAGATAAATGTTACTTAATATACACTATTTAAATGAGAGCTCTTATTTAACAATATATATATATTTATATATAACAGCATGAAAAATAAACGATAATACGAACTAATATCCAAAGAGTGAGTTACTTCCCTTGTTTAGTTAAGAGTTGCTTCCCCTGCATAAATTATTGCTATTTTTATTGTGAAGTCACATTATCACGACAATAACGATTTTGAAAGAAAGAAAAAAAGCAATTAATTTCCACTTTGAAGGGGACTTGATTCCCATACATGCCGCTTCTGCTTCTGCGTGTCTCTGTTACATATTACACTGCAGACCGTATGCTACAACCTCCTGTTATGCACATAGGTGTATTTCCATCAATGGACTTGTATCCTTCTTCTTTCTCATGTTGAGTGGCGCATTCAGATGACAGATTCTCCGGAGGCTAGAAGGATTGCTGTGTTGAGCACTGGGAATTCAAAACGGGTTTAATGGGAAGATATAAATCGGTGGTCAACATTAGCCGATATCTATATTGGGTGCTAACGTTACATGTTAAAACAACTATTCTTCCGCAATTTAATTCATAGTTGTATTTTCCACCACTAGCATCGATTTAAGGTAGTGCACTTCGCTATGTTGGACAGTATGATTTAGGATGAAATCCAGAGTGGAAAGAAACTGATGGGAATCAGTATTAAAAGTGACAGTAATAATAACAGAAAATTCAAAGAAGTGTCAATGAGTTTGATTTCATGAAAAATAGAATAAAATAATATATCCTAGTAGTGCTAAGTGACTGCCATATTATTTTAATAGGATTAAATAGTTTAGTCGAATATTGTGTATAGGCCTACCATATTTACTTGAAAAGACCCACCCACCACAATAGAAATGAGATTCTAAAACCAAGGAGCCATCTAAAAAGCATTGGTATGGGAGCTGGTACCACGTAAAAAGCACTCGTTACACTCTAGAAAGTGGTTGGCATTAGAAAGGGCATCCAGGATTGAAACCAATCCAAAACAGATTGTGGAACTTCGTATGGCCCTTGGCTTTGCCACTTCGTGTCAAGTTGTCAACCCATGCCATCAGATGTTAAATATTGATGAATGATGGTGGTGGTGGTGATGGTAATGGTGGCATAAAAGATGCACAAGCATATTTAATACACCCCTATTTCAGTGGTGCTACACACATTAAAGTGTGTAGTATAAGCTTAATTTTGCCAACAGGATGCTAAGGATGAGATTTGAGGAAGATATGGTTGCTATATCTAGCTGGTCAAGCAACCACATAGAAGTTCATTAATGGATCATACTATCCTAGCATATGTGCTACAGGTAACTAAAATAACATAGGAATATTTCTCCATATGACGAATGATAAATATCTCCTAACATCAAGTGCAATGGTACTTATAGAAATACTGAGCAATTTCCAGTGTCTTCTGGTCGAAAGTCAGTGAAATATCTACTGATGTCTACTTTTAAAGAAAACAACAAGGAAAGTACTTAGCTAAGAGTAAATCACTACACCTAACATTTGTTGATCTGGAGGCTTTTCACAGGGTCCCATGCTCTGTAGTTTCATAGTTCTTAAGAAAAGTGGAGATAAATGATTTGTGAGAGTTGAGCAAGCCATGTACAGAGATGATGACAGTAAAATGGGATTCAGACAATGAGTAAATTAAGGAACTTAGTATGCAGGTAGGTGTCCATTGGGGCTTGGTTATCAGGCGCTAGTGTTTGTTGCAGTTTTACAGGTTGTAAGAAAGGTGCTTAAGACCAGTTGACCATGGAACTCCTGTGTGCCAATGGCCTTGTTCTTACACAAGAATCAGTCAAAGATTTAGAGAAGAAACTGCAAATATGAAAGCAAAATCTAGAATGAAGAGATCTGAAAGTAGGTCTGAAAAAGATAAAAGTTTTAATCAGAAAAACAGAAATCAGGCCTCTGCTGTCATCCAGAACATCGTTATGCTTGATATTCAGAAAAGAAGTAGATAGGAATTGCACATGGTGTTCCCAGTGCAAACTGGGTTGCACAAGAGGTGTAATAGGACCTTAGGCAAGCTGAGAAAAAAGGACATAGAGAGAGAGAGAGAGAGAGAGAGTAATAGGAATAGAACTTAACATTGTCCACCTCAAGTACTGTCTATATATTCATATATATGTATATATAATTATATATATAAGGCTTGGCTTCATGTTCTTGCTTGATAGGGCTGGGGTCATTCCAAGTTAGTAGTCCCAGAGATATCATCATGCATAGAACCAGCCAGGTCCACCAGTACTTTCCATCACTGGTGGTCCTGCATCCTCCAAGGTGATGTCAAGCATCTGGAGATCTTCCCCAATCACATCCAGCCATCTGGTGTAGGGACTGCCACAAGGCCTCTTCCAGCCCACAGCTGATAGAATGAATGAAACTAAAGCCCTGGTAATGATGCTTGGTCACCAATGTCATGGTGGTTGCTTGTTGGTGTGTGTTGTATTGTAGAAAACCATCATTGTGTGGTCTAGCTGTCTGCATGTATAATAAATGAAGCAACTCACAAAATTTTAACTTTTAACATATTTATTGCTGGACATGGATTCACTGCATTGGCTGTTAACAAAAGAAAAATGCTGGTAATATAACTGCTAACTGGGACGCAAGAATCATGCTGTTTCTGCAGAAAGTTTGCTATGGCACATTGTGTATGTGTGTCCAAAATTGTTTCATGCTCAAAGTGATCAGTCTGAGTGGACAAGGTGATCAGCTTAAGTGCCTGAAATTGTCTGGTCTTAGCAGCCTGCAAAGGCCGTCTGGTTGAGATATATATATACATCTTTTATCTTTTATCTTTTATCTTTTGCTTGTTTCAGCCATTAGGTTGTGGCCATGCTGAGGTACTACCTTGAAGATTTTTTAAAGTCAAATGAATCAACACCAGTGCTTATTTTTTTTTAAGCCTGATATTTATTCTACCAGTTTTTTTTTTTCTTTTTACCAAACTGCTGAGTTACAGGGACATAAACACATCAACACTGGTTATCAAGCAATGGTACAGGACAAATATAGACACAAAGACAAACACACACACATACATATATATACATATAACTGTAGATATACAAGGGCTTCTTTCAGTTTCCGTCTGCCAAATTCACTCATAAGACTTTGGTCAGAGACACTTGTCCAAAGTGCTATACCATGCAACCACAAGGTTCAGTCATCATTGCATGGTTAAGAAGTTCCCTTTCCACTAACTTGTGGTTTTAGGTTCAGTCCCACTGCATGGCACCTTAGGCATATCTTAACCAAAGCTTTCTGAGTGGAAATGGAAGAGAAAAATTGAAGAAACCTGGCTTACATATACCATAGTACATAAATATTGATTACTTAAAATCTAAAAATAATCAATATTTCATTACAATAATTCTTACCATTTATTTATTTATTTACTTATTCTAAATTTACAGATTGCAAATTTTTAATAACCAAGTTATAATAATAGTTTCTTAAAAAAGATTTAGAGAGAGTTTTCTACAAAAGAAAGCTGAAATGGAATTAACAAGAAATGCTGAAAGAAAATGCAAGTCTGAAATCAAGAGTTTTCTACAGGAAATTGGAGATACTTGGCTACATTTTCTACCAAATCAGTAATTTTCTTCTCAATTTATATTTTAAAATATAATGCAATTACTTTAGTTAGATTCTATATGCAGGCTATCCTAGGAATTGGCAAGATTAAATATCTATCAAATATAATATTTATATTAAAATATTTATGAATATTTTTAATTTTTATAAATATATTCATAATATTTATAGATATATTCATAATATTTATTTATAAATTTTTATGAAATAATTCAACATATGGCTAATAAATACAATTGAATAATGGAAATTTATACAGTTTTTTTCCCCATGTGTAATATTTAAATATAATTACTCAAGTAATTATGCCTATTCTATTTACATTTTAGAAGCGGAAAAGAAGAAAGAGAAGGGAAAAGAAGGAAAGATAATTAAAAATAAAGATTTGTTAAAAAATTAGAAAGAAAATAGGTAAAATCTAGTAAGAAATAAATAAGAAGTAATAGAAATAATTTTGCTAATATTTCAAGACATGGAAACAGTAATTTTTAAGTTGAAACCAGAGACAATACAGGAAAGTTTCATGAGAAAGATCATACCAACATCCTCGAAATCATTTTAATATCCGTTTTTCAGGCTTTCATAGGCTGGACCAAATTTGTTGAGGCAGATTTTTCCAACCTTCACCAGTTTTCAAGTAAGGTAACATTTCCCCATGACCAACCATGTTTTCACAGAATATTGGAAACAAAGGACACTGCTAGCACTATGGTAACAGTCATTTACAATTAACAGGTGATGTCAAGGCAAAGACACATTAATATACGTACACACGCACACACACACATGTACACATACATGCATGCACACACATGCACGCACACATACACACACGCACGCACACACACATACACACACACACACACATATAAGGTGGCGAGCTAGCAGAAACATTAGCACGCCGGGCGAAATGCTTAGCGGTATTTCGTCTGTCGCTATGTTCTGAGTTCAAATTCTGCCGAGGTCGACTTTGCCTTTCATCCTTTCGGGGTTGATTAAATAAGTACCAGTTATGCACTGGGGTCGATATAATCGACTTAATCCGTTTGTCTGTCTTTGTTTGTCCCCTCTGTGTGTAGTCCCTTGTGGGTAGTAAAGAAATAACACACATACATACATACATACAACAGGATTATTTCAGTGTCAGCCCAAGGCTATAGTAGAAGCTATTTACCCAAGGTATGATGGGGACTGAACCCAGAACCATGTGGTTAAAAGCAAACTTCTTATTTCTTTATTGCCCACAAGGGGCTAAACACAAAGGGGACAAACAAGGACAGACAAATGGATTAAATCGATTACATCGATCCCAGTGCGTAACTGGTACTTAATTTATCGACCCCGAAATGATGAAAGGCAAAGTCGACCTGGGCGGAATTTGAACTCGGAATATAACGACAGACGAAATACAGCTAAGCATTTCGCCCGGCGTGCTAACGATTCTGACAGCTTGCCGCCTTCTTACCACACAGCAACAATTGTGCCTCAATTTTATTTTTATCATGGCTTCAGGAAATAAAGACAGGCATCAGCTGCTACTTGTTTTGTAGAGCCTCTGATAATGCTGAAGGAAAGAGGTCAAAGAAACTATGAATCGTGACTTATCTTCAGATCAAGGATCTGGTCTAAATACTTACAAAGTCCCTAAGAACTTGGTGGTGCGGAACTGTGTGACAAGATTAGATTGAGTCTTGTAAACTGCTTCATTGGACTTGTACTCCGGCCGCATACCTAGTCAAGAAATAAACAAGCTGACCATTAGGAAATCTCCAGCAGGTCTCAACATTACATGACTTCTCTTATCCAAGTATCCAGAAATTTGAAAATGCTGTTCAAATAAGAGACCTCAAAGTAATATTTTGAAAATAAGATTATTAAATTTCAGTCAGTTAAAAGTTACCAACGTGTGTGTGTGTGTGTGTGTGTGTGTGTGTGTGTGTGTGTGTGTGTGTGCGTGTGTGTGTGCGTGTGTGTGTGTGCATGTGTGTGTGTGTGTAAGAAGTTTGTTTCCCAACCACTTGGTTCTGGATTCAGTCCCACTTTGTGTCACCTCGGGCAAATGTCTTTTACTATAGCCTTGGGCCAACCAAAGCTTTATGAGTAGATTTGGTGGATGGAAACTGGAGGAAACAGGAAAGTCCAAAGGGAAAGAAGGAAGGAGGAAAAATTGCCAACAGTCCATGTGTGGTTACATTGCTGAAGTGACCGGAAGTAGGAGGAAGAGAAAGTGCTTTCTGGGACAGGAGAGTGTGAAGATGGTTGGTCAATGTGTGTGTGTGTGTGTGGTGTATGGTAGCATGTGTATGTATGGTAGCTTGTGTGTGTGTGGCAGTAATTGCATATGTGTGTGTAGTAGCATGTGTGCATGTGGTGGTAACTGTGTGTGTGGTGATTGTGTGTGTGTGTGTGTGGTAGCGTGTGTATGTGATACTGTGTTTGTGTGAGTAGTCTGTGTGTGTGTGTATGTGTGTGTGTGTGTGTGTGTTTTAGGATCTGTGTACATGTGTGTTAATGTGGCTCTGAGAGGTCAGTAGCTATAGTGACAGGTGTGTGAATGGGTGGGTGTGGCTGTGTGTGTGTGTGTGTGTGTGTGTGTGTGTTTGCATGTGTGCATTGATGGAAGGATCAATAGTGAGTCAGGGGCTGTGTGAAGAGAGTGTGAAGGCTGTGTGTCGGCATGTGTGCCTAGACAGAGTGGGAATGTATGTATGTGTGTGTGTGTCTCTCTCTGTGCCACTGTCTGTCTCTCTCTGTATATATATCTGTGTGTGTGTACGTGTGAGTGTGTGGGGGGTATGTCTATGAATGTGTGAGGATGTGTGTAGAAGTGTATGTACATGCATGTGTGCATGTGTGTCTGCATTGTATGTGTTGTGTGTGTGGAGATATATGTGCATTCATATGTGTGTGCATGCATGTGTGTGTCTGTGTGCATGCAGGAGAGAGTGGTGAGGTGGAGTGTGAGGTGCATTAGTGTAGCCAAGAGTGTGGACATTATATGTGGGCATGCATGTGTGTGTGTATATGCATGCAGGTGTGTGTGGTGTGTGTATGTCTGCATGTGCATGTGTGTGTGTGTGTGTGGTATGTGGTACAGGAATATAGAAAATAATACAAATAAATAAGGAAAAATAAAAATTTGTAATAATTAAAAAAATAAATGAGAATTCTTTTATTCTTTTATTTGTTTCAGTCATTTGACTGTGGCCATGCTGGAGCACCGCCTTTAGTCGAATGAATCGATCCCAGAACTTATTCTTTGTAAGCATAGCACTTCTTCTATTGGTCTCTTTTGCCAAACTGCTATGTTACAGGGGCGTAAACACACCAACATCGGTTGTCAAGCAATGGTGGAGGGACAAAGACAGACGGGCTTCTTTCAGTTGCCATCTCCTGGTCTCAATGGTGTTACATACCTACTTCTCAAACGTGGTGGGTACTTTCTTCTGAAGTAACTCTCACTATTCTTTCAATTCTGTCTGTCTTGGCAATGGTGTTACTCCAGAGCAGTGGAAAACTGCCAGTGTTATCCCTCTGTTCAAAAAAGGTGACCGCATATCACCTGTTAACTATCGCCCCGTCAGTCTTACTAGCTGCATCACCAAACTGATGGAATCCTGTGTCAGAGAAACCTTCTGGAACTTCTGGAAGTCTCACAGCTTCATCCAGCTGTCACAATTTGGATTTATTCCTAACTCCAGCTGCTGTAATCAACTCATCGAGTTTCTTGAGGACATTACCCAAATCACTAATGGCAGCTCCTGGGTGGATGTTGTTTACCAGGACTTTGCTAAGGCTTTTAATTCTGTGCCACACAAAAGACTTATGGTGAAACACTCTGCAATGGGTGTAAGTGATGAGCTCTATAACTGGTTGAAGTCCTTCATTATCGGCCGAAAAGAGGCTGTCACAGTTCTAGGACAGCACTCTTCACCCTATGAGATGACATCTGGTGTACCACAGGGATCTGTTCTTGGCCCCCTTTTATTTGTTGCATATATTAATGACATAGATGCCAACTCAAAGAATGCCACAGTGCTGAAATATGCAGATGACATCAAGCTGTACCTTGAAATAAAGAGGACAGATCCTGTACACTATAGATCTTTATTGCAATCAGACCTGGACACAATGCAGCAATGGATCATAGACTGGCAACTCAAGCTGGCGGTGGACAAATGTACCACCATGCATTTTGTGAGGAAAAACCCAGCGTCTACTTACTCCCTCCACAACACTAATCTCCAAAAGTCTTCTTGTGAACATGACCTGGGCATTATTGTTGACAGCAATTTGCATTGGACAAAACACATTGCTAAAATTGCCAAGAAAGCTGAGGGTGTTTTGGCATCACTTACCAAGTCCTTTGTGAGCCGCTCTCCGGCTAGCTCTCTGAGGCTTTATATAGCTATGGTGCAGCCTTACCTGGAATTTGCATCACCAGTCTGGAACCCCTATTTTGCCCAGGATATTAACCGTCTGGAAACCGTTCAGCGACGTGCAACCAAGAGAATACCCTCCTTCAGGCATTTGCCATACTCTGAACGTCTTACTTCCCTGGGCATGGATACATTGAAACTCCAACATCTGGCAGCTGATTTGACAGACACCCATAAAATTATTAACCATCTTACTAACAATAACTCTGAGCATCTTTTCAAATTCCACCTGTCTAACACCTGTGGACATGTTTACAAAGTCAGAAAACAGCACAGCTCCCATGACTTTCAGAAACATTTTTTCATGCTAAGAGTTGCTGAAGTATGGAACAAACTGCCAGCATCAGTTGTTAGTTGTTGGAGCACCACATCCTTCAATACTTCCATGCTTCCTGAGATTCGCCAACACTACACCTGATTTTCTCCCCTCCATACACATGCAAGCATGTATCTGACTCATACACTGTTCACTTTCCAGACATTTGTACATTACTGCATATGCTTTATATGCACTTTTGACAAGTTGTAGTGCACCTGAGCACTGTATACAATAATTTCATCATCATCATCATCATTATTATTGTTATTATTATTATTATTATTTTTTTTTTTTTTTTAAACATGGATGTTCTGTTAGAACAAACTATATTGTGGTAGTTACCATGAGATCATATTGGCTTTTTGATGCAAGATGCACTCTTGTTTATATCACTAGCAGTGAGATAAAACCATGCTATCTTCAACACTGAGACTGCCAGATTGTGTGATTTCAACCTTGTTTAGTCTTGTCAATGATGGACACCCAACAAAGATGCACTTATCTTTTAGGAACATTCCAATGAGGTCTGTAAACACCAGGTCTCTTGTCAACTCCAAGATTCTTTTCATGAGTGTGTATGTGTTTGCAAATGTCACGACCAAATTTTGATAATTCTATATTAGGGACACCAAATTAGAATTAATAGCAACTGGTGTCTCTAAAGTTGCAAAAATTTGATGAATGTCAGCCCTGTTAAGTGGAGGTAAGAAAACCAGATAAGTTTTCATACTTGCATGGACAGAATGAAACTAACAGCCTCTTCCTTCCTCCCAACGCCTCCTTTTTCTCTACCCCCACCCCAACCTCCCTCTTAGGCACCGGCGCCTACCTGGGGTGGTAGCACCCACTTAGAGAACCTTTGATCTAGAAGTTTGGGAGTACTTCACTTGATTTTCATCTGCCAAATCCACTCACAAGGCTTTGGTCAGCCCAAGGCTTTAGTAAAAGGTACTTGCCTAAGGTGCCATGCAGTGGGACTGAACCCAGAACCATATGGTTTGGAAGTAAACTTCTTACCACACATCCACACCTGCACCTAATGATAAAAGGTATGGTACATCACCTTGATATATCAGATAGTACATAAAAAAAAGTTTTCAAGGTATCTGCAATGTGAATGAAATACCCTAATGCAACACAAACTTCAGGAATTCAACCACCAAATCACCTGGTCAAATAGCTATAGAAACTCTTGTTTTAATAATATGACTGCCATCTATCAACCAATATGGTTGTTGTTGTGGTAGTGTTCAGCCCTAGGTTAGAACTGACCAAGTAGGCTAATGAGGAAAAGTATCCCATCCATGACCATCCCATCGAATTAGGGTTACCTAGGGCTATATTTTTTAATGTATATTTTCTTTATCTATGACATCAGACTGATTTTAAGGGAGATTTGGCTGTTATATCTCATAAATCAACTACCTAAGTATGTTAGGCTCATGCCAGTGACAAAAATAGTTCATTTGGATTTCTGCTTCAGTAGAAATTCTTTTGAGGGATATTGTCTTTGATATCAATAAGTTCAATAATTTGCAAGTTTGTCTATCATCGATTACACTCTTTATCCCCTCCACTACTAACATACCACCACCAGAATTGTTTAACTACTGACAGGAATTCAAAATAACAATATTCTACCTAAAAAGAGCTGGATTATTTCAAGGGAGGTAACTTTATAAACGCAAGTTAAAAGTGAGTAAAAATCAGTTTTAAAATTAATATTGTTTCACACATCTTTTCCGTTTTGAGTTTGTCTTTAGTGAAGAGGGAAGTACCTCACTGATTTAGAGGTAAAAGGGCAGCATACAGGACTTCCGGATTAGATGGGGGGGGGGGGGG
>NC_068987.1:32165897-32172741 GCF_001194135.2 Octopus bimaculoides | reverse complement strand
AAAAAAAAAAAAAAAAAAAAAAAAAAGCGTGGAGGCGATATGGCCCAGTGGTTAGGGGAGCAGACTCGTGGTTATAGGATCGTGGTTTCGATTCCCAAACCGGGCGTTGTGAGTGTTTATTGAGCGAAAACACCTAAAGCTCCACGAGGCTCCGGCAGGGGATGGTGGTGAACCCTGCTGTACTCTTTCGCCACAACTTTCTCTCACTCTTACGTCCTGTTTCTGTTGTGCCTGTAATTCAAAGGGTCAGCCTTGTCACTCTGTGTCACGCTGAATATCCCCAAGAACTACGTTAAGGGTACACGTGTCTGTGGAGTGCTCAGTCATTTGCACGTTAATTTCACGAGCAAGCTGTTCCGTTGATCAGATCGACTGGAACCCTCGAACGTCGTAAGCGACGGAGTGCCAACAACATTAGAAGTAAAAGGGCTCCATCCACAATTACTGCAGGAGTTTTGAGGATGGTGGAAGGAAGAGAAAAAAATCATCTGTTCAGCAATTTGGTCCAATGTTTGCCACAGAATGGACACTGTTTAACTCATTCCTAGCTCTCATAATATAAACTTCATGTTTTAAAGTGGTCTAAATTAAAATCTCCTACCAAAATTATAAGTAAATTTATGTTCCAAACAATAGCTTAATAATGTCAAAATCTTCATTATTCCCAAAATTACTTTAAACAGAGGCAATGTATATCAGCAGAAATATGGTAGCAAAAGGGTTAAGGCACCCAAGAATAAGATGGTGACATTAAACAAGTGTCAGATTAAGCTTCTCAGGAATGTTCACTTTCACAGATTTGACACAGTTTCCATTGTTTTTATTAAATAAATTTTACTCTCAGACATTTCCTTAAAGTGTCACAGATTGGGATTCAATGCAAAACTCTGTAGTTGTTTAAACCAGCTCCAAGAAAAAAACCGTTTTTAAAAAAAGTCTACATTTTGCTGTAATCAACAAGAAAAAATACAAAAATAATTTAATTTTTAGTATAGTACGTTTCTTTATTTCACTGGTTCTCAAACACCAAAAGTACAAATTACAGAACTAGGTGGAAAACTAGTGGTAGAAAGCTTGTTTTAATCAGAAATTGTCAACTAAATAGAGAGATTTGAAATTACATTCACTTGCACATGCATGCACACATATGACAGACTTTGGTTTTCATCTACCAGTTTCACTCACAAAACATTAGTCAGCACAAAGTAATAATAGAAGACACTTATCCAGCTTGTGTGGCACAAAACTCAAACCTAAATGGTCTGTGTGTGTGAGAGAGAAATATGGTAGAAAGATAAGAAACAGCCTATTAGGTGTATAAAACTAATATTCTTACCTATCTCTGTGGCTTGTAAAGTTTGCCAGCATTCTGCATGAATGCTTGAAACAGATCTTCTCCCTTGTGCACATACCTCCACATATATTCACACATATAGCTGGTGAGGTTTGCATGCCATATATGTCTCACTCATTTGGTGTCTGATTTGCCATCACAGATTTTCCATGTTGTTCGTGTAAGCTCCGGTGAGAGGATCCACGAAGTTGTAGCTGTGGTTAACAGTGAGATGCTGGAAACTGAAAGCTCCAAGACTGTCATATGCTTTCCAGCAGTCACTCATTACTGTTGTGCCAAGTTTAATGTGCTGGAGAATGATTGGTTCCAGTGTGGCCCTATCCCGCTTGTTATTCTGCAGTGCAACAAGAAAAGTTTACTGGGTTTCATGGCATATGCCTCCAAATACCCACTGTCCTTCTACAAATCTTCCACGATGATACTTCGTTTTGCCTAATTTCAACTCATCAATTTCGACTGTAAGTCCTGGGCCACCAATGGGTTGGTCTGTAAGCAGTTTTGTCTCTACCAACCACTGACGGACTTCACGACAGTATGAAAAATAATCTTCTATGGTGGTTTCCATGGATGTTGCTAACACATTGTCATTATCAGAGTCACTGTCTGTCGATGAAATGCTTGCTTCATGCTAATATGACAACTTATATGACATGCTTATACGACAACTTATATGACATGCTTATATGACAACTTATATGACATGCTTATATGTTTCATGCTTATATGACAACTTATATGACATGCTTATGTGACAACTTATATGACATGCTTATATGTTTCATGCTTATATGACAACTTATATGACATGCTTATGTGACAACTTATATGACATGCTAAAATGTTTCATGCTTATATGACAACTTGTGAATGAAACAGTAAACCAATAGCAGACACTTCTGCAGAGACAAATTGTTATGGCCAAATCAAGTTCCTTTCCAAAGTGGTATTTGGGTTTTTACCGCCTTCTTACGGCTTTTCTTGTTGCACTGAAACCTGCACTCTGAGTGAGATCTTCCGGCCTGCTTCCCTTTGTAAATTTTGTTCAGCACAGTTTTACAAGATGGGCAACGCATTTGTTTGGCTAGGAGCCCAAGTTCCTGGCAACAAGCAAGTGCTGACTCTTCATCAAATAATTTGAGGGAAAGTTTGTAGAGGTCTATGCCATGCTTTTTCCCTTGTCTCCACGATGTTGCTGAATCAGTTGATGTAGAAGGTTGTTCATGATCCAATATCTTTGAGTGAACTGTGAATACACATGTTGGTGGTGTAAACCTTTCACTAAATAACTTTGTCTTACGGGAATTCCAGTACTTATAATTATGCAGGATAGCTAATAGAATGACTAAGCTAATGTTGATTGCGACAAGGGTATCACTTGTTTAAATGACTGAACAACAAATGCATGTACAGGCACAAAGATACTGACCCGTTTTTTGTAACTTTCAACTTTGTTTTGTAGAAAAAACAGTTTCAGTTATAAAAAAAAAATGAACACTTCCTTTCCACTTTCTGTCACAGTATAGATCATAGCTTCCCAAATGGTGGGTGATGTGAACATTTTGTGGGTGACAAACAATTTTCAGAAATTAAGTCTGCATTTACCTATATCTAGGCATACCTAGAATAAGGATGCACTTTTTATCGATTTGATTACTCGCATGAGACGTCTCTTTGTATTAAAAATATAGCGAACTTGTTTATCGACTGAATGTTTTTGTGGCACAGTCATTGAGATGGTTGTCATATGTGCTAAAAATAGCAGCAAAGTAAGCCTAGGCCTTAAATCACGCTCTACTACAGTTTCTCTTCTTTTTTTGCATAATCCTATGAAGTCCCGCGTGTAGAGAACAAATTAGCAAAAATTTTCTGAACAATCCAAAAAATAAAAAAAAGTTACGAGGGGTTATATGTTGTGCATAATTCTATGATTTCATATCAAAACACAAGTGCTATTTTCAGGATGTTGACAAAATGTGCAGTCATGCACAAAATGACAGCTTTGAAATCGTGTTTCTTGACTGGGTGAAAATAAACAAATGACTATACTAACCTCTATAACTTTTTAAAAACATTTTTCTAGAAAAAGTTGAAGAATTCCAGCAATTTAGCTTGGAAAGGTATATTAATATGCCAAATCTTAAAATGTTCAATAAACTTTAATTTTTGAAATGCTGGCAGCCAAACAAACTAGATCTGTATTTGCTCCAGTAAAGACGTGTCACCTAACTCTGCAATATCAACTATTCTTTGGGAATACCATACTGCCTTTCTAACGCCGTCTGTAGAAATTCGTTTTCACATTTTCACTTTACGCATGCCTCCGGTTAAGAAAATTTGTCGACAATACAGTAGTGATTATTCATCTTTTGAATTTATTCCCTCTCCTCAGAACTGTCTGTTACCAATGTGCCTTCTTTGCCATCAAACATTGACCAACAAAGCAATGAACCCTTCACGCTTGAAGTATCACTTTGATGCAAAGCATTCTGACAAGAAGGACAAGCCGTTATCACACTTTTTGCAACTGAACTCCTCTTTCAAAAAGCAAACACAAACATTCAACACACTACTCCAGAAAACTAGTAAACAGGAGAATGATGAGTTGTTTGCATCGTACAACATTGCATTGCCTGTTGCTAAGTCTGAGAAGTCTCACACAACTGGAAAAACATTACTTTGCCTGGTTATTAAAGAGGTTTTGTCAACTGTTATGCATGAAAAACCCGATAACATTATGAAAATCCCAATTAGTAATAACACGATTTCTCGACACATCAACGAAATGGTCAACGATGTCAAACAGCAGCTCATTAATATTCTCCAGCGTTCTGAATTTTCTATACAAGTGGATGAGTCAGCTGTTGTAGACAATCAATGTTTGATGATGGTATATGTCCGGTATTTCAGCAAAGACCTTGTGAGGAAATGCTGTTCACAGAGAAATTGCTGCTTGATTCAAAAGGTGCAACTATTTTTTTTACATTCTCAAGTCTTTCCTTTTTGAATGTAGTATCCCACTCAGTAATATTCTTGCCTGTGTGTCTGATGGAGCCCCTTCAATGATAGGAAAATACAGAGGTTTTTCATCTCTCCTAAAGTGTGAAATTTCCCACCAGGTACTAATTGTTCATTGCTTGGCACACCGGCAGTATTTAGTGGCAAAAAATATGAACAGTAGATTGAATGATGACAGTAGATTGATGAGACTGTGAACAAATTGAAGTCCAGTCCTTTGTCTGATCGAATTTTCCTTCAACTCTGTCTGAGAAATGATGAGGACCATACTAAACTCTTATACCACACCAAAGTGCAGTGGCTGTCAAAAGGAAACTGTTTTATGCTTTCTTGAACTATTCCATATAACCATATCTTTCTTTGAAGATACTCCAATATCCGCTTCATTGATGGTTGCAAGGTGTGATATCTTTTACCTTTGTGATATAGTCACAAAACTAAATGATTTGAATAAGTTATTGCAAGGAAACAGAAAACTCTCACTGATTGTAAATCATTTGTTACTAACTTCATTTCGAAATTGGTGCTGTATAAGACATTTCAAAACATTAATTCCCTCAATTTCCACAACTTGATCCTTTGAAAGATCAATTGATTGATGAGGATTTAACTACATATCGCAACTATTTACAATCATTGCACAATAACATGGTGGAGCGATTTCAAGATGTTATTGCGCTGAATATTCCAAACTCTTATAGCAATCCGTCTAAGGTCGATGCAGTTGATGCGAGGACAATGTTCAGGATGAATGGATAGAATTACAAAATGACAATGACGCCACAATGTGATATCGCCATAATGGCAAAGGTTTGGGGTACCATCAAAGTATATTGAATTCCTACCCCAATCTGTGGAAACATCTGAAATTACTTTTGCTTGAATCTGGTTTTAGTTGAATCTGGTTTTAGCCATGTTGGAACTTTACTTTCCCATAAAAGAATTGAACTGGATGTAACACAACAAGGAGACTTGCGGCTAAAGTTGACAAGTTTGAAATCAAATATATCTGCACTAGTTGCATCGCACCAGACACATGGTTCTTATTAAAAAGTTGTATTCTTTTCCTTTACAATACAATCATTATTTTTGCATCGGTAGTTCTGGTCAAGAGTTCATTTGGGGAAAATAAAACCAGTGTAAAAGAAAGCGCAAGTTTACCAAAGTTAATCTGTCTGCATAATACAGAGTTAACATTAGAATTTTATTCACACTAATGGCAAAACTAAACCTACAATAAGGGATTTGTAAACAACCACATATTTAGTCCAAACAGCACTAACCAGGCAATGAACTTACAATATAGTGTGTGTGTCAAATGATACGAGGGAAGGTTCTCCTAAGGGATTTAATGTTAGGGAGAGTTGTGTCAAGATTTTTTAAACAGATGGGCGATGGAGCAATTTTTGGCTGATAGGTGGGCAATATTGCAATTTGGTGCGAAAAGTCTGGGAAACACTGGTATAGATGAATATGTGTGTGTATAATTTTTACTCAAAGTTTCATTTTCACTGGTAACTACTCCGTTTCAAAGTTCTGATCAGTATAGATATAGCTTTGAATAATAATTATTCCGCACTACCTGCTTAAGAAGATAGTTAATATTATCAAGAGGAGGTGAAAGTGATATCTTACATATTAAAACTAAAAATATTTGTGTATGTGTGTGTGTATCGGTATGTCCGCGTTTTGCACTAAAACGGCTTGACCAATTTTTCTTAAACTTCACACGCAAATTGCTTATGTGTCTGAGGAGGTTTTAAGTATAAATTGATTTTGAAAAAATGTTCGGGTAAATGGCGGGAGGGATAACATTTGGGCGTGAGTGAACGGTGGGAGTAAAATTTTTAAGCTACCAAGGGAAATAACCAATTCCCTCCTGGAAATAACCCATTCATTTTCAGTATGCTTATTTCTTAGTATTGAACTATTTTAGTTATTTTCTCAATTTATCCAGTACAACCCTTAAACAAGTAAATAGTATTCTCCTAAACAATAGATCCACTTATTTCGGTTAGTGATTTATTCACGAGTATAACCACTCTAGCGCTGCTGAGGGTAATATTCTGTGGGAACGCACAAAAGCCCTTTTAAAAGTTATTTACTTTGAATTGTTATTACCTCATATCTGATTAGCCTGATATTACGTAACATGTTTCATGATTTTTGTATACATACCTTATTAGTATTTCCTCCTAAAATCTATATACTCTCGGAACGTATTAAAGCCCTTTTCGGGGCTACTTTATTTGAATTCTTACTATAGGGTAATTAATTTCATGTTATTACATAACTGACTTCACAATTTGGTTATTCATAACTTATTAGGAATTCCTAACACAAGATCCTTTGTAAGACAGTTCGGTATTCTCAATAAAAACACAAAAAACCATTCTAAGGGCTACATACTTTGTACTGTTGTTACTGGATTAGCGAAACAATTATGAGAACAGAACCAAGGGATAAGCCCGCTTT
>NC_068987.1:32142461-32164933 GCF_001194135.2 Octopus bimaculoides | reverse complement strand
GCTTTAGTTTGACCGTTATTTCCCTATGCAGGAAGATTACCATAAGTTGTTGTGCAGCTGGTACTATAATATTCAATCACTTGTGTGATTTATATATAAACAGTTAACTTCAATCACGTGTGATTTATTTATAAACAGCTAAAAAAAAAAAAAACACATTTCAGAGTAGTACGGATAATACTAGTAAGACGTTAAGTTATTTCCCTTGTATTTTTATTTACTTTTTTTTTACCTCCCTAAACTGGAAGATTACCCAATTGTATAAAAATGTTTTCTTAAAATACGAAATGAAAACTAAATGTTAGTATCGCTTAGAAATTTCTATTGGCTCTTATCCTGTATTATTACACCATCTAAAAATTTTTAACGTTTCCGAATGAATACCAAGTTACCTAAATGGGTTTTTTTCCACTTACAAAAACCAAAGATAACCTTTCAAATTATTATATCTCCATTTAATGTGACTTTTAAATAATGATATATTTGTTTCGTTCAGTCAGATATATTTGTTTCCTAGGTTATTCAAAATGAAAGTAAATACTTTCATTTCGTTTCGTTAAGTTAATCCTTATGCTTTTACACATTCCCCATTGTTAGTAAAGTTTGTTGCTTTATGATTCGTGTATGTTGTGTATACAATATCAACTGCCTCCCGTTCTTTAACTCTAGGTTCACGACGATAGAACAGACGTAAGATGAAAGACAGTGGTGACCATCTTGCCATTTTTCGCTTTCCCTTTTTTTAAATTTTTATTTTTACAGCAATTATTTCTAGCATATCAAAATACTGCATAGACTCTATTCTCTCACATCCAACCCAATCAGGAATACAAATACCACCAGAACAAAATAAGGAAACTGATATGGATTGAATATGACGCTATTTACTATTGCAATAATGCGGCCAGTCTTCAATCCTTTTGTAGACGTAACGTAATAATGTATCAATATAATGGTCTGAATCCAACTCCTTTATACATTATTTGGTCGTAAAAGAATTACACTATCAACACCAAAACAAGAATGAAAGGTTAAGTAGACTCTGGAGGGTTTTGAGCTAATAAATTTGATGTCATGCACTCACTTGCCACTTTGTTCTCGGTTATGTCGTTCAGATTCCATTTAACCGGCATCTTTCAGTAATGTTCGAATAGATAGATAGATAGATGGAGAGAGAGAGAGCGAAAATGCAAGCTCAGAGAGACAATGACATTTGTTATTTGAAGTAAAAAAAAGGAAAATAGGCGACGTGGAAGGAAGGATGACTTTATAGTTACCCTTTGTACTGAGATTGTCTTCGTATATAGCAGATTATTCTGAAATAAATAAATATCAGTAACTATTTCACTAGCCGACATCAAAACAAAGTCCTTTTCCTATTCCAAGACATTCCTTGGCAGTTTGGAATCTGGACTACAGAGGGGAGATAACGTCATGACCAGAAAAATGTTTCGTTCTTTTTTTAACCTTTGATAAAATGCTATCAAAGAACGTTTTGGGTGAAATACGATTAATATATGCATGCATATAAATACGATTGGATCTAGAAAGTGAAAAAACTGAAATCGCTTTAAAAATACTGTGGTCTTGAGTTTCATGGGTAGTAGTTTGAAAAGTTTGATGTACACCTAAATGAAGCAATTTCTAGGTTATTTTCAGTTTCAAAAATAAAATAGATTGTGTATGATGTAGTTTTTCAGTACAAGATTTTTAGGAGCCTCTATATGGGACTCATGATTTGTTTGGTATGTGGTGCATCAAACCACATCTGCTTTTGCTTCCATATAATTCTTTCTTCCTTCTGAACAAAATTAAACTGTTCAAAACTATCTCATTGCAATTTGTTCAACCTTTTCCAATCCTCACAGCCCCACATATTAAGAAACACTGACCTATGGTCTATTTCGGACATAAACTAACATAAATCTTCTTCACAATGTTCATTTACCATTTTGCATTATTTCTCAGATAACTGCTCTGATTTGTCTTTTTCAAGTTTGACAAATTCTTTCCACCTCTTTGGTCCCAGGATTTCTTTCATGTAGCAAGGCCAAATTGAAGTTAGTTAATACAGATGAGATCCTACCATACATTAAGTAATTAAAACTTTTTATCAGGTGCAGGTGTGGCTGTGGTAAAGAGCTTGCTTCCTATTCACACTGTCCAAGGTTCAGTCCCTCTGTGTGGCACATTAGGCAAGTGTCTTTTACTATAGCCTTAGGTGAACCAAAGCCTTGTGAATGGATTTGGTAGACAGAAACTGAAAGAAACATGCCATATATAGACAAAAGCATCCCTAATCTTGCAGGCTCATAAGTGCTGGTGCCACGTAAAAACACCCATACCAGTGCTGTGCAAGAGCACCCAGTACACTCTGTAAAGTGGTTGGCATCAGGAAGGACATCCAGCCATAGGAACCATGCCGAAACAGACATGGAGCTAGAACAGCCCTTCATCTGGTCAGCTTGTCAAACCATCCAACCCATGCTAACAGGGAAAACGGATTTTAAATGATGATAGATAAATAACTGTGTGACTTTTGAGTCTGTGTTTGTCCCCCATCACAACTTGATAACAAGTGTTGGTGTGTTTACATCCCCCGAAATTTAGTGGTTCGGCAAGAGATTGATAGAATAAGCAGCAGGCTTTAAAAAATAAGTACTGGGGTCAATTCATTTGACAAAAAGTTCTTCAAGGTGGTGTCCCAGAAGGCCACAGTCTAATGATTGAAACAAGTAAAAGATAAAAGACATCCATTCATATTTGTGTACCCTCTTTTCCTCATTCACTTGTATGGAGGTGTCTGCATTTGTGTGAATGGAAAGGTAACAGCTTTACATTACTCTTATTTAGCACGTTGTATAGAGTCCTTGAAGTTTATCATAGTCTTATAAGTTGCAATGAAGGAAACGTGGAATCATCAACTAGGGTAAAGGTTTGTGATAACATTTTGTGCTGTCATCAATATATATTACAAGGCAGTGGTGCCAAACTCATAAGGGGTTCCTGATGTCACATCATTCCATGTTGATTTATTTTTATTCACCCTCAGAGTGACACCGTATTGAATGTATAATCAAAACTCCAAGAAAATAACTTATTCCCATGTCTTTATCCATATATTCTGTCCATTCCTAATTTATTTCGATTTTCCAAATAAGAAAACAAAATTTCTTTCACAAGAATCCTGTTTCCTTTGTCTTTTCCTGTCACATCTGGTAATTGTCTTCAAATTAAGTATTGTTACTGCAGTATTGTCAAGAGCTTGTTGTAATATTCTTGTCTCTTCTTTAAGCCATTGGAGATATACATTATTAATTGCTGGTGATTTACTCACCATAAAATGTTAACTTTTTTAATTGCCATTTCTCTCATACTAATGTAATTCACAGGATTTTTTAACCTTGTTATTGTCTGAGCAAGGAATATAACCTAAATCCTCATTATTAAATAGAAATTTGCAAGTATGTAAAGCTATGTTTACCATCCTCTAATTTCTTTAAGCCATTAGCATTTAAACTGACCATATCCAGCTCAAATATTCTGTTTTACACTCAAACTGGCCAGATCAAGCCTCTCACACCTACTCTACAATGCATTCTAAAAATATACAATCACATCACCAAAATCCCAAAGCTATGAGATAATTGGTAATTAATTCAAAACAATGAATAAATAAGCATTACATTTGACAGAGCAATCTGAATGCTAGAGGGTTAAAGGTAAATTATTCTGATACACATAAAGGTCACCTATTTTTTTCTTAATTATTGATTTAACTTGCATAAATTCCCATATTAATCTTAGATTTTTAATTACTGTTAGAACTGTCTCATAACTTTTTCTGGATCTGTTCTACTTGATTCTATGTTATGCTGAATTGCCTTAAGGTCTTAGTCCGGCTGTGTGATAACTTGAGGTGTTTTCTAGTATAGCCATGGGCTGACCAAAACATTATTAGTGGATTTGGTAGATAGAAACAGAAAGGAATCCATTGTAAGTGTTTGTTTTCTTGTTTTGACCTTATTGTAGATATAAATAAGCATCACCATCATAGCAGCTATGTCAATGGTTTCCAATCTTCAATGAAAACATGTCTCACTACAGGGAAATATCATCTTGTTACAAGACTAGTGATAGGGAGGGCAAAATGAGTGTTGAAAAAAAAAAAAAAAAAAAAAAAAATTCTGTCTGGCCCATGCAAACATGGACATTAACATGATGATGATGATGTCTTTCTGGGTTTCTATTTTCTAGTTATATTTCTTAATTCTTTCTTGAAAGTTTCCTGATACATTAGCTATTTATTATTATTTCTATCAGGGATTTTCAGAGATTTGATTGGTACATTTTCACTTTCTGTATCTACCATCTAACAGAAACCTAATTGTTAATTACATTTTATCAGTCATGATCCTGACACCATTCTCTCTCTCCTATTCACTGACATGAGTATTACTTTGATTCTGTGGCACCATGACCTTTCTCCTTCTAGTATCATTCCATCCACCCATAATTACTGCTTGTGTAGCTCTATATCTCCTCTTACACAACTCATCCTACTGCCTTCCTTTTAAGTGACTCGTGCACCCAATTACTGTTTTCTTTCTACCATCCCATTCTCTGCAATATTGTCTTAAGTTTCTCCACCTGTACTCTGATAACAAACTTATCCCATCACATGTAGCTTAACCACTCAGCACCTCAACTAAGGCACCACTCTTTCTCTTGTCACCTTCCCTAACAGGTTAGCTCTCTCATCTTGGGACCCCACCAGTACTGGAACCACAAAATAATGCACTCAATACATGCTTTAAAGTGGTTGGCACTAGGAAAGGCATTCAGCTATAGAAATCATGCCGAAACTGAAATATTGGTGCAAGAATGTATCTAATGACCAATCAGAGCCTATTAAACTGTCCAACCAGTATGCCAGTAAGGAAAGCTGATATTAAATGATGATGACTATCACATACATTAGTAGAAGGCAATTATTTTGTTGATCCACTCAAAATATAACTTACAAATCTTCCATCGTTTGATATATTCTAAAATATATATGCAATAATTAAAAGTAAAACTTTAAACACTATTCTCAACCTTTCCAAGGGGACATAAATGATCAACTTCATACATATCAGCTGTATTTGTGAATATCAAATGGTCCTCTTTGATGAATTGGTTTGTTGATATATTGATACAATGGCTGTCCTTTTACTAATCTAAAACCATCTCTAGGGATTCTATCAGTGAGACAATGTAAGTGTATCTATATGTGCAGTTCTTGACAAGGTTATTATATATATATATTTTTTTTTTATCTGGAAGACAGGCACTTGGTCATGCATGCAAGTCTCCCTTCTCCATGCCACCAATGTTGTCCAAAGGAAAAACCCCATCCCAACCCTTATTACCTGCCTTAGAAGACTACTGCTTGGCACTAGTGTCATCTCAGGCATTGTCAGAGAGCAAAGGACCCTAACAGATACTATAAGGCATACTGTCTGACACTAACAGTTCACTGTCAAATGATATTTCAAAAACAATAATTTTGAAGAAAATTTACCATGTTAGGTGGGTAATATTCATACAGTACACCCAGAATAATATACACCCTGAAGAACACCTTATCCAGTCAGTGTACCTCCAAGCAGAAGTGCCAGTGACATGGTGAAAAAAAGCACTCAGTCCAGCAGTAAAATGGTTGTTGAAAGGAATAGACCCCAACCCAAAAGAAAAAAACAAACCACGACATACACAACAGACAGCTGGTTTTATCTGTTACATGTGTCAGATAATCAAGTAGCCAGTTTACTGTTGGAACTGACCTGCCTGATCCATGCCAACATGGAAGAAAAGACATGTAGTATGATGATTCATGTTCACACTAGTTTCTGCTAATGGTAACATTCACTTACATCAATTTATTACACTGTACAAAACTAATTAACAAAAGTCAGTTGGCTCACTAGTACTTATAGGATGCATTCTTTACTAAACCTTACTCTAGGGTGATCAAATAATAGTGCTTTCTATGATCTAGCTAAAAATTAACACTGTTGACTTATTTTAGACAAATAATGAATACAAAGGTATCAAATGATAAATACATTATTTGGGTAAGGAAAGAGCAACAGGCCAATTGATTGGTACTGAAAACCATGCACTCATATTGTTTTGTTTTAAACTGGAGCTTAATTATGTAATAGGATTTACATACATTGGAAGTTTATACAAAATTAGATCATATCAACTTCAGCAGATGACTGACCATAGCAACATTTAAACTAAGATTATAGAGACAAA
Organism: Octopus bimaculoides; assembly: GCF_001194135.2. Lineage (NCBI taxonomy): Eukaryota > Metazoa > Mollusca > Cephalopoda > Octopoda > Octopodidae > Octopus > Octopus bimaculoides. The sequence goes on along the minus strand of NC_068987.1, from coordinate 32,158,627 downwards.
ATTTCACACCAACATCCAAGTTGTTGACCTCTCTGTAGTTTCAGCTATTTCAACATTCAATAACATTACAAGAAGTTAACATATTCAGCATGACAGAAAAACTAAAACAATAATGAAGGTACATGCTGCTGTACACTGAAATATTTTTCATGTGCAATGCTATAGAGTTCCTGATTGGAATAATTTAATTACAACAGCATTGAGAAGTCATAATTGCTATTTTTCCAATACAGACACACACACACTATCAATTTTATTTCATTGTTCTTTTATTACAGTTATTAATATTACACATATCTAACAAGTAGTTCATTGATATTCTAAAATAACCCCAGCAGTATCTACAAGAGAATTTAATTAAAATAGTAAATTGGAACGTTATGTACTCCAGCATTCATGAGTAGTGTAAGAAACTATAAATTGGACACTGAAGAGAAAACAAAATTAATAAAGCTGAAAGGAGTATTGATCAATTATTATCCTGTCCCAACCCATGACATGAGATAAAACATGGATGTGCTAGATTAGGGAAGAGTTGAAGAAGAGGAGACAGACAGACAGTTTTGTGTGAAATATCTGAAATAGTGTAGAACAGATGGAGAGAGAGAGAGAGAAGAACTGGGTTGTATGCAAGCTTATTTTTCCAGTGATACTTCTTGCTTCACAAACCAAGAAAGCAAAAATCACAGCACTAAAGATAATTTTTCATTTCTGAGGGAAGTGTATTTAGGTGTGTTGAGGTATGAGCAAATATGCATGGAAAAGGTAGTATATGTTTGCATATATGTATGCCTGAAAAAAATGTAGGATATCAGTGAGTAAGAGAGAGAGACAACGAGAAAGTGTGTGTGTGTGTGTGTGTGTGTGTGTGTGTGTGTGTGTGTGCATACACGAATTTCTAAGTATGAGAAAGTATTTGTCCCTTAGTATAGACAAAGGGACAAATAAGCATACATCATCATCATTTAACATCCATATATACATGTTTGTAGATATATACACATACACGCATATATATATATATATATATATATATATATATGTATATTATATATGACGCAGTGGTAGTCAATCTTCTGCTTCAACTAAGAAAACTGTCGCTGCAGGTTTTTGTCTGTTGTTGATATTTGTGAATCAATTCCTAACAGTCCCCAATATGGCTATAATAACATGTGGCAGAATTTGAACTCACAATGCCCAGAACAGATACTACAAGGAATCTTATTCAATGCTCTATCAAGGCAAACATTACTTCTTCAGTGGGATTTGAACTCAAGACAGCCAATTTGCCAATATAATACGCATGCATTGCATTTATACACCTAGAGTTATATGCATGTTGTGTAGGGAACGGGGTTGTAAGAGACAACTCATTGATAGTGGATGGCAAGGACAGAATGGGAAGACCTAGTCGACCATCCACAAAAACATTAAAAAAATCAAGAAATCATTGAAGAAAAGACTTTATATTTTTTATTAATATTATCATTACTATTAGTAGTAGTAGCAGTAGTATGTAATAGTAACAGTAGTAGTAATAGTATTTGATGAAGATTAGATAATACTGTGCCTTAATAACATTGAAGAGGAAAGGGTTGGTTGGATAAGGGGGAAGAGATAGGATGGTTATCAAGACAAAAAAAAATAAGTGTGGCTTAAAATTGAAACATGAAATCATGAAATAGGGTGGTGGTGATGGATGGGGTGGGTGAAGGAATGTGTTATGTGAGTGTATGTATGCACCACGGATGCATGTTTGCAAATGTGATTAGAAAGTTGTATTAGTTGTTGTTGTTGTTATGACACAGTAAATTGTACATTTAGCCTATCAGAAACGTAAAAAATAAAAGATGATAAATGACACGGTGTACTGTACTTTTAAAGTAGTAGTTGTTCCAGTTTCGTTCTTTCAGTTGTTGTTAGGTCTATCAGGTGTTGCTTTTCTCTTCATAATAGATAATATAATAGTAAAAACCAAACTTCTTGTTGTTGGTGGTGGTATTGTTACTGTTATAAGCAGAGGCGAGAACCAAAAAAAAAAAAGAATTGGGGGGATCGGGGATTTCCATTAAAACTCTCTCTGATGATATTTATCTGGGTCATAGTATGATGTTACCACAACTCTGTTTGAGAATTTCCGGCCTGTTAATGCTTGCTGAGCCTTCTGGCAATCGATGATTGAGTTGAACTCAACAAAAATCTGGAGGGGAAAAAAATTTACATAAATTCTTTAGTAACCGTTTTCTTTTGGAATGATTTCATTTCTTTTGCTGTTCTTTTTATTGGATTCAGTCCCCACTACACCAATTGCTTCACAGACTTGTAATTTACTCGGGGGTCTCCTCCTACTCCACTACCACCATGACTACAAGCAATAGGAAACTGAGCGGAGGTGTTAAGGAAATAAAGCAAGGAGCAGCATATGTGGACCTGACAGTAAACATTGCAGCTCCTAAACATTACTGTTGAGTAAGAGAACATGTTACTGTGAGTGAACGGGTCTGCTGCAGTACCACATGCTGCCAATCAGTAGGTCCTTTATCCAGTCAAGTAGTACAAGATCAATGTACATAACCTTTAATTACCAAACCACTTGATACCTCTACCAAAGCTTTTGACACCATAGGAGTCTTCCTATTTATTTTTAAAATCAAAATATTGACATTTTATAATGTTTTAGTAATTTAAATTCAAACACTTGCAGTACACCATCCAACATTTTTATGATGAATTTCTGTTCTAGTAACCTTTTATAAAATTAAATAAACTTCAGATTAAATAATAATTCTAAATTTGAAGAAGTTTCAAAGGAAAAGTGACATAACATTTTTATGCCAGCTATTTCATACAACCACGGATTGAGGAGCGAGACGTTTTTTAGTTGAATTCTCTTTTGATGCCAACCCTTTTAGTTACCGCCTTAAGACATACAGGGATATGGTGTACCTATTCTAAAATCCAGGATACACACAGCAAAACTGGCTTTTAGAATAAAGCCTAACAGATAGATCTTTTGATTTTCTATTGAAAACAACTGAATAATATTTCTAAAATGAATACCTAATCAATCTTCATCAAACAAACCCCATTAATTCAGTTCTGATTATTCCAATTCCAGTCTTCCATAGAATGGAGACTAATTACACAACCTAATAGGTATTTTGTTAGGACATCTTTACCTGATTTGAAGTTTTTTATTTATTTATTTAATTTTTTGATATGCTGAATCAAAAAATGGAAACAAGATACCCAAACCTCACAATTATCAGTGGGTGATCAACTAAGATGATCAACTAGGCTCATGATCTTCCTGAGGAGGCTCAGCACTGAAGATAATTATCCAAATGCAAATTCATGGAAAATTAGGCATTAAACAATGATATAATTTACTGCAGAAATTTTAAGATTTTTACTACTACTTCAGTAGAACTGTATGGAAACGTTCTGGTTTCGAAGAAAAACAATTTCTATGTTTGTAACTTATGCCTTGTTCCTCATAAGCTGTTTTACTGAAAAAGCAAGGAAATTCTATGGACCCAGTATCTTAAAATTTAGACATGATGACAATAATAGGATGTCAGAGTGTGTCAAAAAAAAAAAAAAAAACCCTAGTTTAGGTCCAAGTATTTTAACAATAGAGGAAACACCTTTTTTGTTGGCCTGTTATTTTCAAACTTTTACATACCTGAAAGAAATTTAGGAATTTTTTTCTTTCTGTTTTACCAAGCATAAATAGATATAAGAAATTTATATACTTTGATTTTACAAGTAACTATATTTCAAATATCCTACTTCAATTGTTTAAAATTGTGTAATTTCAATTAACCTACTGAGATGTGTGTGTATTCAGGCATGAACTGATTTCTTCAAATACCAATAAATGATAGCAATTCATGCTATCTGTCTATGTGTGTAAAAGTTCTATTGAAAATTCAATAAGGTACAGATTTCTTCTATAAAGTCCTATACTACACTTTGTTATTCCAGCTAGATACAAAGTAATCTAAATTCAATAATTTAATTGAAATACAAGGATGTATTTTAGACAGGAATACAGTAATAGAATCAATGAAAATATCAATTTTTTTCATTTTGTCAGTTTCTCCATGGATTGGATGAAGACTGATCTGAGGTAGTATATTAGTCAGATCAGAAATTTTTTTCTGTTGCCAACCCTTACCAGTTTTTCAAATAAAAGATTTTTTTAAAAATTATTCCACTGGTCTTTGAAAAGGCAAAGCAGCTTGCCATGTTAAGAGAAAATGAGAATATCCATATCACCATTGCAAGCAGGCTGTGACAAAGATACAGAATGACAACATTCACGCACACATGAACATATTCTATCAGTCTCTTTTGATAAATCACTAAGTTACATGGATGTAAAAACATCAACACCGGTTGTCAAGCGGTAGTGAAGGACAGACACAAAGATATGCATACATACATATCATCATCGTTTAACGTCCGCTTTCCATGCTAGCATGGGTTGGACGATTTGACTGAGGACTGGTGAAACCGGATGGCAACACCCGGCTCCAATCTAATTTGGCAGAGTTTCTACAGCTGGATGCCCTTCCTAACGCCAACCACTCAGAGAGTGTATATATATATATATATGTATATATATATATATGTATGATCAGCTTCTTTCCAAGTCCATCTACCAAATCCACTCACAAGGATTTGGTCAGCCTGAGGTTATAGTAGAAGACACTTGCCCAAGTTAACATGCAGCAAGAATGAACCTGGAACCATGCAGTTAGGAAGCAAGCTTCTTACAACACAGCTACGCCTGTACATACATTTATATATATATATATATATATATATATATACACACACACGCACACATACAAACAAACACACAAAAACAAAATTCCATTCAGTTTCCACCCGCCAATTTCACTAACAAAGCACTTGCCAGCTCAAGGTTAAAGGAGAAGAAATTTGCCCAAGGATAGGACTAAAACCCACATGGTTACAAAGTGAACTCTGTATCTACACAGCCATGAATGCACCCTAAAGTATTTACTATATAAAGATCTAACCAAAATGGAATACTCACCTTTCCACAGCCAGGTACATCAATGCCTTTGATAGGACGAGGTATTTCAAGACTACGCACAATACCATATTTACCACACTCCTCTTTGACGTCTTCAACAATATCTGCAAAAGAAATATTTTTTCCAATTACATGTGCAAACCCAATATCAATAATAGTTCTGATAATATATAAAATATATTCAATAATTTGAGGCTTCTAATATATAAAGAATAGAGGGTACAGATGACTAAATCAATTTCAGTATACAACTGGTAGTAAACACCCCAAGAACACATATGTTCTCCAAACTGAATGAGAGAGAACAAACACCTTTGTGCAAACCAACTTATACACAATTATGCTGTCAGGATCCAATCAAAACTGTTTTGGTTTAATTTCTCTAAGTCTTGAACTGTCACATCAACAAAGAACCTTGCTTCAGTTGGAAAAGACACCCACACCGCCACCAACATTCATTTCTGCTCTTTTCAGTCTATTCTCTGTATCCATTACTCCCATAAATTATGGTACTTCACACACAAACAGCATATACCTTTCCCTTTATTTTCAGAAACACCATTCACTTCTCACTCTAGCCACCATTACCAAGTCCAATCAACCTTCTTCATGCCAAAATAATTTTGAGGTAAAGACATCTTTTATTTTCAAGTCATTTCCAAGAGCCAGTTCAACATTCCTTCCAGCTGTAAATCCATCTATACACAGTTTACCCTTGAAAGTGTGTTCCCTTCACAACACTACACTTTCTATAAATCAGTTAAGTGCATGTTGTGAATATATATTTTCATGAATTAAAATGTAAGCATATAAATTGTTGAGACAAATATATACACAACATAGTTAACAACCTAAGCCACAGTGAAGTAGCTGTAATATTGTAAAATTTCCAGCTAGACAAGAAAAAAGTTTAGACTATAAAAATACATGATAAATGCATTTTGAAGTAGTAAACATATCTAATTCACCTTCATATTCCTCCTCATCCTCCAACTCGTCAGGAGTGACCATGTTCATAAGACAGAGTACCTCTGTTGGAGGACCAGCTCCTTGGTTCAGATTCAAACCTGGAATTTGGAGCTGCACAAGCTACAAATAAAAATAATTAAGATTGTGTTAGATCGATTTGAAATTTTAACAACATAAATTAGGATAATAAAAGGACAAACACCAAAATATGAAGTAGCTACCAATGCAGCTATAACCACAACTTATGAGAAATTAAAAGCAAAAACTCCACATAATGCTCTTTGAATCAAATATGTTACAAAGACAATAGTGTATAGTTTGTATCTCAACTTTTACAGCAGTTATACAGGGTGAGGAAGCAAGACTTTGAACATTTTGGAAGCCTTTATTGTTCATATATCCCTGAGTGTAAATACTAAAGTATTGTTTTCTATTTCGGGGTGGAGGCATATAGAGTTAATTTAAGCAGAAGTTCCAGTCATACGATCTAGCATGTCCACTCAAGAAGCCAAGAGACAATACATTGCAATTAGATGTAATGCTGATACTGCCAGGGCCTCTGTGAGCACTGTCTACTGAATGCTAGATATGGGGGGGGGGCATCAAGAGAAAGTGAAGGCATAAACATAAAATGGGATAATGCATTTCTTAAATCTCTCAAAGCCAAAATTTTGAAAGACCAAACAACATCCATGAGAAAACTGCCCATGGACATGAAAGTTGATCCAAAGACCATCAGAAGTGTTGCACACACTGATTTACAGTTGGGATGAGAGGACCCCGAGACACCTACTGACTCATGCAATGAAAGCCAAAAGCATGAAAGGGCCAAAAAAAATGTTGCGATACCTTAAGCACAATGAACAAACCGTCAAAATATTTTCAGATGAAAAAATCTTTACCATTGATGCTGTTTTAAACTGTAACAATGATGATACATTGCTAAGTCACCTTCTGAAGTAGAGGGTGTCTTTAGGATCAAGCACCCAACTCAAGTCATGGCATTTGATGTAACAAAGATGCCTTGCCATTTTTCCAAGTCCAGAGAAAAGGTGTTGGTTGAAGTTTATTATTAAGTCCTGAGGTATAAGGTTCTGCCTTGGCTTAAATCTAACTACCCCAATGGTAATTATGTGTGGACACAAGATGGTGTTCCTGCACATACAGTGAAGAAAGTGCAGAAATTCTGCAAAGACAAGTTCGCTGACTTTTGGCCTGCCAACTTCTGGCCTTCTTCCAGCCCAGACTTGAAACCCCTGGACTATGCCGTATGGGGCAAATTGGAGCACTCTACCAACAGAACTTCACATCAAAGTGTTGATCATCTTAAGCAAGTCCTGAGGGAAGAGTGGGACATGTCTGAGTACTTCATCATGAAGAGTTGTGTTGCCTTCAGGCAGCATGTGAAGGCTGTGGTGGACAATGAAGGTTGACATTGAATAAATTGCTTCTTTATACTCCAATAAACTTGTGTTAAAATTATACATCAGGTTGCTATGTGTTGTAAAATAAACAATTTGGTGAATTATCTTTTATTTTCCAAGAATTGGTTCCCCACCCAGTACAACCAATTGCAAACAAGCCTGCACACATTTGTCCAATCTGCAAAACAACCAATTCTTTCTAAAGCTCGAAATTTTTAATCATAAATCAGTTTTGTCACTAGCAACACAACTACCACTGCCATTAATTACAATCTCAATTCTGAAATCACTCATTTCATTTGGAAAATCACATGGTACAGGCATTTAAATACAATGATATGTGATGAAATACAAAACATATTTATACATACCAATACAAAGATTAAAATGTGTTAAAAAATTCTTCTTATCAAAAAAAATATAATATAACTAAACAAATTGTATACCTTATATAAAAAAAAAAAAGCATTTTTTTAGGAGTGAAACTTTATTTTTTAACCATTTAGTATTCAGATTACTCTGTTAAATGTAATAATTTTTCACTTAAATCGTTTTGAATTAATCATGCATTATCCTATAGCTTTGAGGTTTCAATGATGTGATTGTTTATTTTTAGAATGTCAATGTAGGCTAAGTGTGAGAGGCTAGATATCACCCATTTGAATATAAAATATGTAGAATATTTGGGCTGGATATGGCCGGTTTAAACACTAAAGTGAAATCTTAACCACCAAGCTAAATCTTTGTTAAGTTAGAAATGTGTGGGGGCCTATTATTTCTAAAGACTGTGAAAATTTTATGTCATCTATTCAAGTGTAAGATCAATTTCCTGATGAAATTGAACATTAACCCTAGAAATTAACTACCAGAAATGTCAACAACGACAATTATAGATAATCATCCAGATAATTGTTATACTGCATTAAAAACATTACTATATTATTTTATGTCAGTTGGTATTGTTTTCCTGCATTCAACACTAATTGGGTTGCACTACAGTAACTGTATATATAACAGTACGTGTATGAATAGCTCAATATTTTTTCTAGTGTCAACTTCTAGAATCAATTAGAATCAAGCAACAATCCCTACAGAATGTGAAATGTAAAAAGATGATTGGCCATATTTAACAACCGTGAATATTTGACTATTTATTCTTAAACAATGATCAACAAGGATTTAACAAACATGATCTCTCAATATTCCTTTCCATACATCTAGTTTATACGTTTAATGGTTTGTGTTACATTTGATTAAACACAGAAATATACATGTGAAAAATACTTGGTGGTCTGACTTCAGCAAAAGACAGACTGAATTAACTGCTCTGCAAATCAAAGTATTCTGATATCATCAAGAATATAACTTAAGGAGAAAAAGCTGACTCATTTTCAGAGATGCAATCAATAAAATAATTTCTATTGTTAAATGATAATTAAAACTGCTCAACAATCAGACTTCTAAAAATATATAAAATACTTACGTTCTGTGCATTCTTTGCACCAACACTAGCTCTTTGAACAATTAACTTTTTATCCCCCAGCTGCATTCCATTTAACCCTGCACAAGCCTTGAAGAAAAGAATAAAACATATGTTGTTATAATAGTAAAGCTTTAATGTTTTAAACAATTTGGTATTTTTGTTACACACATAATTCCACAAAGCAAAACTAAATAATACTTAAAAATATGAAAACACTTTATAATAAAAGTGTTTTGTTAACTTTCATTATTTTAAAACTGTCAATTCATAGAAACTAACCACTGATAAATTCCATAAATTGATAAGTTTTTCTATAATGAGCAGTAGTATATGTAATGTACAGAATACAACCTGTATTCTATAATCTGTAATGGGATCCCAGACATCAATTACAAGGTGACTATCTTCACATATCTGACTGACACTTAAATTCAATAATAATTACTATTGTGTGTCGTCAAAAATGCCAAAAATCTTATTAATAATAGAAAATGGCAGATCAAAGCAATGAAAGAAGCCTTTACTAAATGTCAGCAGTCAAAGTTAAACATAGACGCGTTTCTGGAATATGAATGGTAAAATTCAATTTCCGTCATCGGTATGATATTCCAGTAGTACATTCGACTGTGCTAGCAAACTGAGCAAGTATGAACGAGTGAAGATCATGCCTCAACACAATCTGAAAGCACAACCGAACGTACCTCGGCCAGTCGTTCCACTACCTCCTCCTCAAGAAATTACTAATAAATTGATAAATCTTTACCCTTTTAATTTGTAATAATCATTCACTTGCTGATAGTAAACGCAAAGCTTCTGCGGTTTGTAACGCACATGGTAATTTCTTGAGGAGGAGGTAATGGAACGATTGGCCGAGGTAAGTTCGGTTGTGCTTTCAGATTGTGTCGAGGCATGATCTTCACTCGTTCATACTTGCTCGGTTTGCTAGCACAGTCGAATGTACTACTGGAATATCATACCGATGACGGAAATTGAATTTTACCATTCATAATCCAGAAACGCGTCTATGTTTAACTTTAAATGGTTAGTTTTCATTGTTTTTTCTTCTTGTTTTTGCCTTTGTGAGTTACAAGTAATGCTATCTGTTGGAGTCTCAGCTTTTTTAGCTGCTATTTCTGAACTTCGGTATATGGTGAAGCAAATGCTTGCTGATCCCTTAATTATGTTTATAAATGTATGGGAACTTTTAAATAAGTTCTCCACCGATAATGGTGGCTTACATACCGAAGGGCTTGGTAAAATCATTAATTGTTCATTTATTAATAAATTAATAAATTGATAAATCTTTACCCTTTTAATTTGTAATAATATATATATACAAAGAAATGAATCACTTGAAGCACATGGATCAGATAGATTTTGTATAGTATAATAGCTTTCCTAACAACTTTTACTTATTTTCCATACATAGTTCACCAGACCCATTCATACACGTTTGCATGACAGATTTGAAACAAAGAACACCTTTGCATGACAATGATACAGTAAAAAATAAACACACGCACATGTATATTAAGCACACACACAGATACATGTGTATATATATGTACGTGTATATATATATATATATATATATATATATATATATACATACATACATACATACACACACTACTTGTATACGGAGACGCAATGGCCCAGTGGTTAGGGCAGCAGACTCGCGGCTTCGATTCCCAGACCGAGCATCGAGTGTTTATTGAGCGAAAACATCTAAAAGCTCCACAAGGCCCTGGTAGTGGATGGTGGTGAACCCTGCTGTACTCTTCCACCACAAATTTCTCTCACTCTTACTTCCTGTTTCTGTTGTGCCTGTAATTCAAAGGGCCAGCCTTGTCACACTGAATATCCCCAAGAACTACGTTAAGTGTACAAGTGTCTGTGGAGTGCTCAGCCACTTGTACGTTAATTTCACGAGCAGGTTGTTCCATTGATCGGATCAACTAGAACCCTCGACATCGTAAGCAACAACTTGTATACACTCACACACACATATATGCTGGTCTTCTTTCAGTGTGTCTGCCAAATCTATTCTCAAGGCTTTGGTTAGTCCTGGGATATAGTGGAAGACACCCAAGCTGCCTATCCACAGCTTTAAAAGTTTGTGTACACATTTATATATATATGTATATATATTTATATATATATATACTTATTATACACATATACACACAGTAATCTCTCTCTGTATTACACTCATAGATCATTATCATATCCATATTTACATATATATATCTATGCATGTGCTTACTTATACATGTGTCTGTAGAAATGTGTGAGTGCACACGCATGCTTGTTTACTTTTATTGACAATTTCACAGGAATAACATCCTGTTTCAAAAAAAGGGCAAGCATAAAAAAATGGAGTAAAATGAAAGAAAAAAGTTTGTGTATATGTGTATGTATGTATGTATGTATATGTGTCATGTGAATGGTAATATTTTGGGAAGCATTTAATATTCAGTTTCATATATATATATATATATGTGCATATGTGGGCAGAGGACGTCATGAAACGTGTACAAAAAAGTATGAAGCATGAGTACATGGAACATGAACTATTCTTTCGAACAACAAAAGACACAAACGGAAAACAAAACAAACAACCTAGAGAACAACCCTTCATCAGTTGTTGACTGTTTTCTAGTCTCATATTTCGAGCATTTAACAACAATATATGCTTTCAATAAAACAGTTGCTCCCGCAAAGCAAATTAAATAAAATTTGGGATTTTGTGGAGGGTCAAAATTGATAACACAAACAGGACAGTGAAAAGAAACAGGGGGCACAGGACGTCACAAAACATGTACAATAAAAAAGTATGAAGCACGAGTACATGGTACATGAACTATTCTTTCCAACAACAAAAGACACAAGTGGAAAACAAAGCAAACATAAAGAACGACCCTTCATCAGTTTGGCCATCTTTCTTTCTTTCTCTCCATTATAGCTGGAACAAGGAAGACTGTACTTGTTTGTCTCTTGTCCTAGCTTGATTTACGCATTCACCACTACAACCACATTTAGGCTTAGCAGCCCTTCCTGTTTGTGTTACCAGTTTTGACCCTCCGCTTTGTACTTTTTTGTTGTACACATTTCATGACATCTTGTGCCCACATATGCATATATATATATATATATATATATATATAAATAGATGTAGGCATGTACATATACGTATATATGCATGTGTGTGTGTGTGTCAATGTCCAAAACTGATAAAGTAATAGTAAATATAATTTATGATAAAAATTTGCAATTTTATTTTAATTAAAATACCAGCGACTTCAGAACAAAACCTTTTACCACAGTTTACTTGCTTTAGCATCACTGACTTTCACTTACTCCTACTTAGTTATTTAAATCTCCCTCTACCAGCATGACTGACATATAATATAAACAAAACAGAATTACTTGTTTTTAATCATAAACATTATATGCAGTCTTGGACAAGTTACTACCTTCCAATGGCAAAAATTGGGTAATTTAGCATAAGAATGATAAGTGATTGTAGAGTTTAACACTAAGTGTTTCTAATAATTAACAGCAAGAAAACAAGATACAAGTGCAGCAAAATCAAAAACAGCAAACCTACCTGATCTGTAATAATTACATCTGCATATTCACAGAATGCATAGCCCTTTGATAAACCAGTTGCACTGTCTTTCACCAAATTGAAGGCCTTTAAGGGCCCAAAGGATATAAGCAACTCTTTTACCTGTGAAAATATTAAGAATTTGTCGATAACATGATATGATTTTCAAAGGTACCCCAAATGTTCTATCTCACCACCCTCTACATCATTACTACCCGACCTTAGGCTTTAAAAAAAAAAAAATTAATGGTCTAAATGTAACGTCCTGCAACAAGTATGCAGGCACTTCATCCCAAAATCCTTCACTGGAAGCAACAGAGCTTAACCAACAAAACAAGAAATGTCAGTCTACACATGCTCAGTTCAACCTCTAGTTTTGTCTATATGAAGAACAAGTTTTACATATATCAAAAACAGCAGCGATTAAGAAGAAATATTTCTTTAATTTAGCACAAAGCTCCAAAGCAAGACCACAACTAGGATGTTATGGCATTGAAGTAAGAGAATCAATTCCAGCAGGGTTTTGAAACCAATTTCTGGACAGAGCTCAGCAGAAACTAAATGCTCCACAGTATTAAATATTTGCATTCAGGTAAGAAAAGTGAAATCGAAAATTCTTTAGTTTATACTTTCCTGGGGGGATGTTAATTGAAGTAATACGACCACATCTGGGAAAAGAAACTGAGTCAAAAATATGATATGCAGAGAACTTACCACTGCATCACAGTACCTGAGTACTGATCAAAATCCCCTTAAGTACTCTTGTACTGGTTTCAGTGTCTTGGCTCTGTCCATGCCAGAGTATAGTAACATTTTCTCTCTGTACACCATTAAGTATAGAATACAAGTGCATATTTAAGTTGCAATTGCGTGCTAGGGTGCACATACTTGCAAGTACATAAATATATCACAATAACCAATTTAAAATATTCCATAAAAAGCAAAAAAAAAATTTTCAAATTTGGTTTGATATTTAGTTAAAAAAAAAAATTTTTTTAAATGGGGTGTTGGTGGACAAAATTTTGAAGGCCATCATATAGTTTGTATGTACGAATTGAAATTTAATAATGGCAAATGAGCAAAGAAAAATGTAGGGAAGGTGGTATCAGCAGAATTGAAGAGTAAAATAACCTAATCTTCAAAATGATGGAAAACATGGTTGTCTATGCGCATGCTTTTGTTTTCCTAGCATTTATATCAAACCTTAGAAGCTGCAATCTGGTCACATAATATTGGAAACAAAAATAAGTGATATTATATGATGAAAAAATAGCAGGGAAGGTTATCTGTATGTGCAACGGGAAGAGGGATTTGAGGAAAAAAATTGGAAATATAAATTTCATTACGAAGGGGGAAGGTGAAGTCGTATATGAAACAAGCACAGTATACTTACTGAATATCCACCTCCCCAAACATACAACAGGATGAAAGGATAAGTTCACAACAGGATTTATCTCAGAAAATGTGAGGGTCAGGGGGAAGAAACAAAATATGTCAATGGTATTCAGTTGGAAACTTGACTGATTCTAATAAATCATTATTTATTAGGTGTCACACTGGTACAAGACGTAAGAACACAGATTTATAGGAAAACAGTTTAACTGATCAACCCAGTCAAAACAAACGATGGTAAAATTTGAACTCAGCATCATTGAATTTCACAATGCACATTATCCAGCACCACCATTTCAGACATTAAACTTCAATAAGAATAATAATTTCTAATAGAGACACAAGGTCACCTATTTGGGAGTAGCAGTTGGTCAATTCAATCAAGTCATGTACTTGACTGTCACTTGACCCTGGAGGAAAAGTTTAATCACCTAATGAGTGAAACTACTATTCATGTTACTGCCACTCCATCACTGTACTCTGATAATAATTCTCAGTAGAGGTACAAGGCCACAAATTGTGAGGCACTGAAATAAATCAAGCCTCATAAGGAAGGACAGATGGTAAAGCTGACTCGAGCAGGATTTTTAACCCAAAATAATATCAATTTATTTTATTTTTTGAGTAACAAAATAATTAAAATTATTTCTTTTTAAAAATGAAACTCTGCAGAATTAAATCATTGCTACTATTTTCCTTACCCACCCACAACCCACTTTTTGGACACTATGCATCTCTTGTAACAATACCAGAAGGAATTTATTCCCAAAAGACTGCTTTAGATTATCCAATCCAGCTCTCTTTCCTTTTTGCACCAATTCCAACAACTTATGTTATTAATTCAGATTTCAGAAAAAGTGGAAAACAAGAAGCTACAATGCACATGCTTTTGGGGGGCTCCTGGGTAACACACACAGGATACACGAAAAAAGAGGTTTCAACAGGAAATCCAAGTAAGCTTCACAGACAGCAAAGAAATTTCTTTAATACCATGAATGCGAATGGAAAAACAGCCAAATCAGATAATTTATATCTTGTTCTGAATTTACAGGAACACCAGTGATGATGTAATAATAATGGTCTTTTATTGATACAAAGCCATAGATTTGGTGGGAGAGGGTGCAGAGCCAAAACAAACCAACAACATGACTAGTACTTTCCCACAAGAACAGAAAATAAAGTTGACCATGGCAGGATATAAATTCTGGATGTAAAAAGCAAATATCAAAGTACTGACCCTGACAATTCTGCCACACTAGTGCTACTCAATACTAACCTTACAAATCAGGTAACCAATATAAGCAATTCAAACAGTTCCAGTACATTACAGGTACATATACCAATGTTATTATTCCTTACAAGGAATGAAAAGTGATGTTACCGTTGACAGAATTTGAATTCCAAAGTTAGTCAAACAAATTAAGTCCTGCACCACCAGTACTGAAAGATGTTTGTGTAGGTACATGATACTTAGATTTAGAGGAATGGGGAAGGAACAATGATATAGTTCTCATATTACCACCATTACACACACACAGACGTGAATGGAAATCAAACAATAGGAACTTGTGTAAATGTATTGAAATTCATTTTTCAAAACGCACACACTGTACACAATCTCTAAGACAAGAATAAACAACCAAGTAAGGAAAAAATCTCTATCTGATAGAAATAGCATATAAATATCAATTAAATCACATCCCTACAGCCCTAAGAAAAAGTGTGATACTTTATCACAACAGGAAAAAAGTTTGATGATAGTTGACAAGGGGCTAAACAACAGCCACCAAATACAGAGGAAGCAGTTTATTATAATTGTATTATAATCATGGATAATACTTACAAAGAGTTATTATACAAATTAGTCCCCAAAATTTTAATTAGAATAAATTTAAGATTCACTCAGAATCAAAGCTCTGGATATTGTTGTCATATTTCATCATACAACCATTATTGTTATCTAAGTTAACAAAGACACTACCAAATTCATCCTTCTAGCACTAGGAATCAATCATTCTTGTATTCTATGATCAAACACCAATACAACCACCACTGATAACATCAAAGTAGCAGGGACACTAATGACTGAGAAGTGACAGGTGTATCATAAAAATGGAATCATGCATTGGTGATGGGAATGGAGGTGCTGCTGTGGTAGTGTGTGTGTGTTGTGTGTGTATATATATATATATATATATATATATATATATATATATATAT
>NC_068987.1:32136044-32142345 GCF_001194135.2 Octopus bimaculoides | reverse complement strand
CAAACACACCAACACCAGTTGTCAAGTGGCGGTAGGGGGATCAAACAGACACACACATACATATATATATATGTGCATATACATACTCACAATGGGCTTCTTTCAGTTTCTGTCTAGCAAATCCACTGACAAGAGTTTGGTCGGCTCAAGGCTATAGTGGAAGACACTTGCCCAAAGTGCCACACAGTGGGACTGAACCTGGAACCATGTGGTTGAGAAGCAAACTTACCACACAGCCATTCCTACACCTATAGTAGGTGTAGTATGGCTGAATGATTAAGAACATGAGTTCGTAGTCATGAGACTCCGGATTTAATGCTTCTGGCAATATGAAAAAAATATTTTCTGGAGCTTTGAGTCAACTAATACCTTGCATATGAAACTGGATGGAGAGAAACTGTATAGAGGAGCATTGGCTGGATTGTACCAATAATTCAAATGGTAGTCTTGTCACAGTGTCAAGCTGGTTCTCCCCAGGGTACTTTTATGGAATACATGATAACTAAAGAGCAAGTTGCTTAGCTTATTGAACAACTGGATAGCCATTGTTGAGCATAGGTCCATCGCTATCACTACATACACCCATACATATATATATATATATATATATATATATATATATACACACACATATATGGTTACCCAAACCATACACAAGAACCTGCTCCATCATAAACAGTACCATGAGCTCAGTCTTAAGTGCAGATTTTGCTCCAAGCTCTGGTTTTATAGCTGCTTGGTAGTTAAACTACCTTCCAAAACCACCACCTGATAAAGAGGGGGAGTGATCCTGTTTTTTACAGACTGTTTAATTCACTGATGCCTTAGTTTCTCAGGCATGTGCACTTGCTCCCACGTAAATGAGTTCACAAAGCTCATTCAATGACCTCGTTTATACTGTCAGCAGATGTATTGTTTCTCACCTACACTGCAATTGTAATACCAAGTATTCACTGATATGTCTGAATAAAAGACCCCTCATTGTTTAAGAATAGGAAGCCTTTTACTATAGATCTGCTTAATTAGGGCTAAACATTGTCACCTCCTATACTAGGGTAGACCTGATGAGTTTATAACAGGCATTAGAAAGGGCATCCAACCATAGAAATCAAGTCAAAACAGACAGGCACCTGGTGCAGCTCTCCAGCTAACCAGTTCCAGTTAAACCATCTAACCCATGCTAGCATGGAAAATGGATATTAAATGATGATGACATTCCCAAAATCTGGATCTTTGAATACACAATTGCTACATTTGCCTATTAACTATTCTTTTAGCCACAAATAATATGCAAGAATTGGCAAAGCAAAATAAGTAGTGTGTAGTGTTGCCTGAAGTACAATATGATCTATTTTGAGAGACCACAGTATCCAAAATGAACTGTCAGTGTACAACTATCTCTGAGGCCACAGTATCCAAAATGAGCTGTCATTGTACAACTATTTGTGAGGCCACAGAATCCAAAATGAGCTGTCATTGTACAACTATTTGTGAGAGACAATTTAACTGTATCAAGATGCTATTCTTACTCTGATGTAACAATATCTCACAAACCATTCCAAATTTCAAAGATACCGATCCTCTATAAACTCCCTACTGTACAAATAAAGAACAATGAATAGGATAAGATTGCTGGATATAATTTCATCCTTGGTGTGATAAAATCAATGGGTGATCAACTCACTGATCTTTAGCTAAAAAGGTCTAATACCATTCAATATACAATCATGTCCATTTGACAGATGTGATAACTTACAGTTATCTACTCGTTTCATTTCTACAAATTAAACAGAACAGTATTTCAACCTAATCTTCATTTATACTTACATCACACAAACAATAATTTTGGTTGGTGCTAAGAGGCAATGAGAAATACTTCTTACTTAAAAGCAATCAAAGCTTTGACCAGATAAATAAAGATGAACAAAGTGTTGAAGTAGATGTATGACTGTGTTTAGTGAAGGATGGCACTGTTTAATTAGCAATAAGGGAGAGCTGATTCATATTAGGCAATAAAACTGGTCACCTGCTTAATTAGAAGAAATCTAATCACAATTATTATTTCTTACATAAGAACAAGGATAGCTCGGAAACAACCAATGCAATCTACACACACTCCTTGTTTTATCAACCCATGCAGAATTTAGATAGTACAATCACTAAAAGCTGCAAAGCATTTCGTTGAGTGCTCTGCTGATTATGCATCTAGCATTTTAATAACAACAATGATGATGAAATAATGAAGAAAATGTGGTCCAAGGCTACATATTTAATAGAAGATGAATACAGTAGACTCAATGATACCAATACGATAAAGATACTTATTTTATCAATTCTGAAGAGATGAAAAGCAAAGTTAATCTGGCAAGGTTTGAAACACTGAAAGAACACCAGATAAGACATGGCATAAATTCAGAGTTTGGAACCCAGCAAGAAAGTAAGCTGTAACAACCCATTTAAGTATAGAAAATCAAATGTGAAAATGATGATGAGGTCTGCTAATAACACATAATCAAAAATAACTCTGAGAAACAGCAATCCAAAAACAAGGAAGGACACACCGGAAAATATAGTCACTAATATAAAAAAATAAATGAAATGGTCAGGGTTATAATGTCTTTGATCAAAGTTCTGTTTGATTAGAATAGATCTGGGGTTAAACAACAAGCACGTTTATGAGTTTTCCCCTTCTCGGATACTCCAAGGCTGAGAAAATAATTAAAAATTAATGTGGCATATGGCATACACACACAAATTATGATGAAACATACAATCATGTACTACTGTGATATGCACTCCCATATATGAGCGGAAGTTTATCCACACATACACCTACATATATGCATGCACTAACTTGTTCACATATTCACAAGTTCCATGAACTGTCTTGATTCTAGCAAAACTGCCTTGAATTCTGTGAAGAAAAAAACTTAAATCTCTAAGTAAAACCCTATATTCATTCATTCACATACACACACATTTTACTAAGTTACAGTTTCAACAAAATTCTCATCTACTTAATAAGCAATATCATTTCAAACACACGAGCATATTTCTTCTGCATTTTCATTCATGTCATGTGTGTAAGTGTATGTCATGTTTTCAACATCCTATCTCTAATCTCACTGTCTACCAACTGCAGTTTATATACCGCTTCAAGCTGAAATCAACTCACACCAACATTCTTTCACCTTTCAGCTTTTTTTTTTCATTCCGTAATTTAAAAAACGACAGCAAAAACTTTGAAATACATTAATATAATAATGAAGAAAATTCTTTTGTTTAGCAGCTTCTAGGGGTTAGATTTGTTTGAAATATTCTCCTGCATGTGAGCTTATGCTTAAAAGTACATCAACCAAAAACATTGTGACAAAGTGATCTTTAATTTTAAAATAATGGGGGGGGACACATATACACAGAAAAAAAGCCACTGAATTTTACTATCAAACATATGCACGAGTGATATGCATACATACACACACACACTAACTGATGGGTCTGTCAGTTTCAACAATGGTGATGTTCAATCAACTGAATTACCTCCTCCTGAATTAATAAGCGGCTGTGTATTCTCGAGATACATGAATCCATAACATAATTCACAGGTAGAATCAATATGGCACAACATTACAAAACTACCAGTACAATTCACCAATGGACCTCTAGGTAAACTTAGCTAAAATTAGGTGTGATCAAGTAGAAAAGACATGACCTTGGTACAGTCAAGGAAATAGCCTTGCTCAATATGCAGAAAAGGGATAGGTTGGAACCCCATATGCTATGCACAAGAGATATAATGGAATTACAAGCAGGTTTTGTATGTAGTAGATGCACTGGAACAATAAGCACTAAGTGCATGCCAGAAATAGATTCTCTTAAATAACCAGCTGTCTTACTAGTGGATAGCCTAATTTAAGCAACATAATTAGCAGTGGAGATAATTGTTTAAAGAAATAAATCAATATAAAAATTAGAACATAATACACAGAGCGACTATATCATTCATAACTTCGAAGTTATGCCATGAGTAGCTTGTCCAATGTTCAGTTTGACAAGCAGCTTTTGGCAAAACTTCAGTTCTAGTTGGTCTATCTATGTAATAAAAACACACAGAATACTTGAAAAGTAAAGATACATTCAGCAATATATGAATACTAAATAAAGGAATGAAAATATTTTTAGACATTTAGACTGTGCTCTAACATTTCTTCTCTATTGTTACAATAATCTTACATCAGCACCAATCCATATACAATAGGTAACAACAGTCATGTATATAGTCTATAAATTGACTAGTAGTTAGGAAGTGTTAAATTCTGGGATTGAACATCATTTTGTGTCCTTGAGCAAGACAATTCTTTTTAAGCTACTCCAGTCTTTTTGGAGAAATGAGTACCAGCTGGGTGTTGGTAAAACACACATTGTTTCCAGCTGGCACACTCTGGATATTTCACAGATAAGGGACCAAAAGCATAGCTGCACAAGCACCTAAAATAGTTAGCAAAAGTACAAGTATTATGTCACACCTGCTTGTGACAATTGGCTGTGCTGTATAGTAAAGTGGAAGGCTAAATTCAGTGTTAGTGTGAGTTAAAAGAAAAGAGATTAACTAAATTCCACAAGTCACAGTCAACACTCTACAGGTTGTCATGCCATAATAATATTAGATGTTTTAAAATTTGCTTAACATTCCTAATCAACAAAAAGACATTTAAGGTAAGCAAAATGTAGTAATTAGATATAGAATGGTCACTTGTGATCAGGAAATAGATGATAGAAACTCTTCACTTTTAGCTGCCTCTTGTGACATGCAGGAATATGGTGTGCTTATTCTAAAATTGGGAAACAGAGTGCAGATATGGGTGGGGGAGAGACTTGAAACAAATTCATTACAACTAACAAAAGAATCCTGAGATCACACAATAGTAAACTACACTAAAGTGAGCATGAATTGTATAGAGATCTAATCTTCCAGTTTCCTTCTTAATATCTAATAACATTCTACGTTCTGATCAGAAAGCAACAGAAAAGACTAGTGGTGGACTTCACTGAATTATTAAGTCAAAGATGAAAAAGAAAAACACATTTTAAAATCTCTTTCAGAGAAGGTTTTTTTTTTTCGTATATCAGTTTGATTAAGGAATAGGTCAGCTAGGTTTATATTTTAATTTTTCAAAAATCCCACAAAAATTTTTAAAAGAAGGGGGAGCTAGTATGTTAAAAGTAACTGGTATTAGTAAAAATTTATACAAATCTGATACTTTTTTTTCATTTCAATAAAGTATTTAATATATATTGTTACTAAAAAAAAAAATTACATATATATGAGAGCGAGAGAGAGAGAAAGAGCGGGGATGAAAATGTTTGAAGGATATTAAATCTAAGAGAGAAGTGATCAGTCCCAATTATGTGCATAGTGACCTCAGCAGCTTATAGTCCAATAATACAAAATATGTGGTTAAGAAATTACAGCTATAAACAAAGATTTCAAAAAGAGAATTCCAGAACAATCAAAACAAATAGAATTCTTTGAGAGATTGCAGCAGCAACAACAATGTAAGATAGTGAAAGTCTAAGAAATCTCTCCAAACAAAACATTTCCAAAATAAACTTGAAAAGAAACTGAGTAGATGGTTTCAGTGAGTAATCTGAAATGAAAGTAAGAGTATCCTGGCACCTGAAAGTAGTATCAAGCATCACAATGAAGCTGTAATATAAGGCATCCGCCATTCATTCCAGCTGCTCTCATTCATTCGTATGGTATACTCACAACGCCCACAACAATGTCCTTGACCAACACTATAATTACGGCCCTTCCACTCAAGCTTGAAACTGACCACTTGCCTGTGTCTTGGATGAGCACATTAACAAGGTTTTGTGGTTTGGTCAGTTTATCGACAATATGAAATTCAGCGGTAGGTTTTCAACCTCTTCCCCTAAGCTAGGGACAAAAGGGGGAAGAAACAAGAAAAGAATAATGAGTTGATGTATCAAAAACATACATATAACATGACGCAATTAACTTAATAAAGAAGCTTTTTTTTTTTTTTTTAATTTAGAACTATAATATCTGAAATAGATTTATCAGCATTACCATAGTACAGAAATATTGGTTACTTAAAATCTAAATAAAATTATAATTATTTCACTACACTAATTCTCACCTTTTATCTTTTTTTTTTTCTTTTTTAATTTACAGATTGGAAATGTTTAATAATCAAGTAATAATAGTTTTTAAAAAAAGATTTAGAGAGAGTTTCCTGTAAAAAGAAAGCTGAAATGGAATTGGCGAGAAATGCTG
>NC_068987.1:32134860-32135680 GCF_001194135.2 Octopus bimaculoides | reverse complement strand
TCCGATCTCCCACAACTAAATAAATTCTACTTTTACAGATGGTAGTGGAGATCAAAGTACTAACAGAATAACCACAGTCTAGACAGTAACTAGACATAGAGATATATCCCACAAATACAAGCAGGATTATGTTCTCCAAATTCTGCAGCATTAACACTACCTAAAAGCCAGCATTCCACTTTCAGTTAAAAACTAGAAACTGCTTTCCAAGGCATAAACTTACATAGAAACTGTGTCTCTAAAGAGTATGCCAGTTGGCTGAATAGATATAAAGTGCATGACTATGTAGTGTTGGGGAAGCTACAGCACTGACTGTCACAGTATCTACATAGCTAGATCCGTGTTCAATGGAATGAGCAAAAGTATTTTTTTCTTTTTTTTTAGCATGAAAGTAACTGAGCCACGATTAATACCCACTCCATGATAAGCAAGATCTAGCTGCAATGTGTGTGATTAATTTTTATAGATAGAAGACTGATACAAAAGTAACTATACACTATGACTTAAGTGAATCAGATGATATTTTCCTCAGCAATGGGATAGCCTTCTCTTGATAGCTTTAACTACTCAGATTATTAATTTTATTTCATGTTTTACCTAACCCTTTCATTAAAAAGAAAAGAAAAAACTCATTAAGAGAATCCTAAAATCCTGCCTTAAAACAAGACAATGAACAAGAAATCCCATTTGATTATCAAAAATGAAGTGAAGATGAGCTAAACGACAATTTCAATAGACACGAGATTACATCTGCCAAGACCTATTGGTCTATGTATGCATACACACACATTCATACACCCCCATAAATACATGCATATAT
>NC_068987.1:32127379-32134136 GCF_001194135.2 Octopus bimaculoides | reverse complement strand
AGAATGCATAATGAATGACAAAAAAAATTTTCTTCTTAGAGTCATTTAATTTGGGAGTTATAGACGGGAGTAGGAAAGCAAGAGCAATGATTCATAATAGCAGTCATGTTATTATGTTACACTCTTGTACTTTGCCAAACAAACAAATATTATTGAAGATTTTTTTTTTCTCTCCTTTAAATTTTAAGCTTTTCCCTACCCACTCTCCCTGTAAATATTAAAAATTGTCCTCTCTTTCCAACAAGTTTATGTCGAAAGGACCAAATAGAAGTTTTTTTCATTTTTCTTAATTTATATTCAATATATATATATATATATATCACTATTTAGCTTAAAAAAGAAATTTGCTTCCTTTAAACTTGGTCGTAATTGTTTCACAAAGAAAAAGAAAAAAAATCAGATATATTACATGACATAAGCAGACAATAAAGAAAATTGGATGGGAAACGACGTATAACTTAACATTAAGGACCATCAGTTAAGTAATATAATAACTGTATAGATAATGAATACCTGCCATATATACATACATTTATATGTCAGCCTTTCAGGAATACCCAGGTTGAAGAGAAAAAAGCAAAATAAAACAAAAAGAAAAAAAAGGCAAATTTCCTGTAAGAATTGAAGGATATAAACAGTTTACAGAGATATAAATGAAACCTAATGATTGGATAAAAAGGGATAATTGTGTGGACATTTCCAATCTAACGTGAATAATAATGTATACTTAGTAACTTCAAGGATTAATGGATAAAATATTGAGTGCTTTCAAAATAAATGGATGGGCTAAAAGTATTAAAAAAAAAAAGAAAAAGAAAAGACCTGAAATTTTCTTTAAAATTGGAAATTGTGAAGAAATAAAATATTAAAAAATAAATACAACTAGATTAAATTTTAAAACGGATAAATAATAATAATCAAATCACTGCTATAAAACGTAGGGCAAAATATGCCAATGAAGTAGTTGCCAAGTTGAAGTTCTGGCCTTAAAGATTGATGATACAGAATAGTAGAAATATTAAGTTAACAGGGACAATTTCCAGATGCAGATGTAATTCAACCTCATCGCATCTGCCAATGATGCTGCCATTTATAATCTTGGCCAGCACTTCAAAAAAACAAAATACCTGATCTTCGTTGAGATAGTTAGGTAGTCCACCAATAAAGATCTTGTGTGGGGAATCCTGAACAACTGTGGAAACAACACCTGTAAGCAAAGAAAGAAAACACTTTCAAAACTCCCATGTTCTTTTAATTTATTTATGATTGTAACTATAAGCATATAGTCTTCTAGTGTGTTTAAGTGGCCTAATGCTGTAAAATAACCACAACTGTTACCAAATTATGATATGCACATAACCACTGTTCAAATAGTGTTGTTGTTTGAGGACTGAAAACAAGTTCTACACTTTTCTAGACAAGAAAGAAAGTTTAGTTTCATTTTAGAAAGAACTACTTGTCCAAAGACTTCTTGCTTACACCATGTATATAATTTTTTTTTAATGTCTTTTATCAAGTTAATTTCTTCACATTGTTTTCTTCCTTCAATTTTCTAGCATCATGGCAGTTAATACATCAAGACATCAGTTAGAATTTGGTGATATTATTTATTAATGATATAATTAAAAGATAATATTTTAGTGTCATCTGTACACAGCAACTATCTAAATGATATCAGGATTTATCAATTTTGAGCAGGAGTGGAGAGATCACATAACTGATCATTGCACTGATGTTTTCATTATGATGTGGGCACAACAAAACCTTTCAAGTAAAAAACAAAAAACGTACAGCTTATCCTTGGTTTTTCCCTAAAGAAATATTTCTTGAGATGAACAATGACACCACAAGGTATGTGCATCAACACAGGAAGTCACCTTAAGTACATCGATAGAAGACATATCTCAGAAAGCTTTTTTGATGCTAGTTGTGTAGCTTCCGAGTTATAGAAAAGTACTAGAACACAAATCCATGTCCAGGAATTGATATTTTATAAATATATGTAAAACACTTTCATGTAAGGTGAATACAGTACTCAAACTAATTGGGTGAGTAAAAGTAACTTGGAAACAAAAACAACTTTCACAACGTGCACCAATAATAATTTCAGCAAGTTTCATCTAAATTCATGCAATAACTATAAGCCAGATTTATATAATGAAAACACAACAGGAATTTAAAAGTTAAGCTAGTATTAATTATTAGTACACATGTGAATTAGTATGAAATTGGTTAAAGGGTTCTTTTATAAATTTTATAAATAGAAGTGTTAAATATTTTAGTCATAACTATCAAGTTATTTATCAACTTCAATATCTCCTAATCAATCAGCATGTGCCTAATTGAATTCTTTCATTATGCTACACCACAAACTCCACAGCCAACATCAATAAACCCACTTAGCTACAACTTTCAAAGAACCTTAGTAATGGACCTTCCAGTAAAAATAGGGTTCTGATAACATTTAATACAGCATAAATTTAAACTTTCTCATCGCACTCTACCCAATGTCAATATATAGCCTGCTAGAAATAGCCAAATCACAACCAACCTTCTTTAAAAAAAATTAAGATAGATTGGATAATGCAGGTCCTAATAACTAAGATAGCTGGTAGCAGCAGGACTGTGTTGCATCATGAGGACTGAGCTAAGCCTCACTAAACAATTTAGGAAAGAGCTTCAGGTTTCTTTGCCAAAACTGATTAACATTACAAAGCAACAGGGTTCATGTATACTACATATATACAACTGCCCAGACTTTTAAGTAATCTCACTCGTTTTTCTTCTGCTATGTAAAATTGGTTCCATCTTCTGTAGTGTAGTAGTATCAGTAGATTTTATCTTCAAGTCAAAAAGGGAAATTTGCTTCTTCTTGAGAGAATTCTATAAAGGCTTTGTCATATTAAATACTAAACTTTATACAAAGGTTCCTAACATTATTTTCATATAATAGTACAAAACAGTTTAACTTTTCCCAGTTCCTCAACAAATATTACAAGCCCATCCAGTCAATCATCACACATGGGTTAAATGGATATGGACACCCAAAATACAGAGAGCTATGTGACTTCCATAGTCACTGACCCTTTCTCCAGGCTTTGCTAATAACAAAAATATTAGTGTGAGTTGACAGAAATCAGGTTGTTATTTCTACCAGGTCAAGCAACCACACTGAAATCTCAACCCATTGGATCAAATGTCTTTGTGATCTCATTGCAAGAAACATCTACCAGCAAGGGACTGGAATAACAGAGTGATTAGTTGCTTCTCATCAACAGAAAGCAGAGCTGCATCAATCCTCAGGATTCTCTGTAGGAAAGGTAAATCAAAATTTAGAAATTACACACACATGTATAATTAGAGAAAGAAAGATATTTACCAGGAACAGCAACTGATGGTGTTTCTGCCATACCAGGAAGAGGTTGATAATCTCTCGGCCGTCGAATCTTTAAAGACTGCCCTTGAAAGTTGATTCCATCAAATGCCATAGCTTGGGTGGTTTCATCTACCGAACGGAACTAGAAAGACAATAAATAAACAAATCATTCTAATTTTGGCACAAGGCCAACAATCTTGAGGGGATGGGATAGCCAATTACGTTGACCTCAATACTCAACTGGTTCTTATTTTGACAACAAAAAGATGAAAACTAAAGTCAACCTCAAAAGCATTTGAACAAAAGCCAGAAAAGAAATGTCACAACGCATTCTGTCTGACACACTAACAATTTTATCAGCTCACCACCTTATTAATCCTTTCTACTCTAAGCACAAAGCCAGAGATTTTGTGGGGAGGGACTAGTCGATTATACCAACCCCAGTGCTCAACTGGTACTTATTTTATCGACTCTGAAAATATTGACCTCAGCAAGTTATGAACTTAGAAAATAAAGCTGTTAGAAATGTTCAGCATGCTAATCATTCTGCCAAATCCATCACCTTAATAATTCTACTTTAAGCATAGGACCTGAAATTTTGGGAAGTGGCTGGGCTAGTTGATTTCATTGACCCCGGTATTTGACTGGTACTCATTTTATCAACGTCAAAAGGATGGAGGAAAAAGTTGATCTCAGCAGACTTTGTCTGATGTGCTAACAATTCTACCAGCTCAATACCTTAATAATAATTCTAATTTTTGGCACCAGCCAGCAATTTAACGGTCAAAGGGAAACCAGTTACATCAAAACCAGTGTATGACTGGTACTTATTCTACTGACCCCAAAAGGAAGAAAGCCCAAGCTGATCTCAGTGGCATACAAACACGGAACATAAAGCTGGAAGAAATACTGCTAAACATTGCCACCTTAGTAATAATAATAATAATAATAATAATGACAATGTTCAGTACATCACTAATGTTTACTTTATCAATCCTAGAAGGATTAGAAGGGAAGCCGGATCTTTTTTAAAACGGGGGCCACATTTTTCATTAACGAAACGCTTTGAAACTTGGAACACTGGTAGAATGTGTCGTATAAAACATCTTTTTCTCTTAGTCTTCTTAAAAAAAAAAGAAATCCATAAGTTATTCCATGTTAAAGTTGTCGTATTTTTGTAATTTCAACCAATCACTGACGTCCATTCAGCCGATATACATTAAGTGCCGACTACATAAACAAACGATTCTGAAACAATTAACCCTAACCGTAGGGTTAGGGTTAGGGTTAAAGCAAATTTAAAATGAAAAAAGCAAATAAAACGAAGGTATGGAGATTAAATACGCTTTACACCGCTTAATCAGCCAAAGGAGTAAATGTATACAACTGAATACTTGTCAGTGATTGGTTGAAATTATCGAAATAAGACAATTTTTTACATGAAATAAATTCGAATACAAAAATATTTTTTTGTTCTATAACACAAAATAGATAAGTATACGAAGTTTGAAAGTCTTTCCGTACCAAAAACACTACGTAAAACATTAATGAAAAATGTGGGCCCCGTTTTAAAATAGATCTGGGAAGCCAACTCTGGCAAAATTCATAATAAGAATGTAACACTAGAACAAGACCACAAATTTAAAGAGAATATATTTAATTTGATCACAGTACTCGAGAATGTTTGGCTTTGGATCCATAACAAAATAACATAACCAAATCCTGCAGAGCATTTTCCTCAAAATTTACTTTTTCAAGACATTTCATCTATCACTCTACCCCAATATTTTCAATCATTCGAATGAAGAAATAAATCTTGAAAGAGAGTAAGTATAGGTAATTACATGGATTCCAGTAGTTATTTACATTCATTTTCATATTGTAGTCAGTGAGGAAATACCTGGTTACACCAGTGTTTCTCATGTTATTTTTTTAACTTTTGCCTCCTTTCTTTTACTAACAATGTTTCAACACAAATACACAACAAAATTTTGTTGCCAACAGGTGGTTGAATACTTTTAAACAATTACTTGCACACAAGTCATTTCATCAATAAAATATAGAACATCAAAACATTTCAACCACTAATATTACCAGATGATTCACGAAAATTAGAGTAATAAAAAAAACAATTTATAGAAAATTTAAGCATTTTACTGCCCCTTTGTCCCCAGTACCCCAATAAAATTTTCAGGGGGTAGTGCCGCCCACTCTCAGAAACACTAGGTTTCAAGTTTTCAGTGCACCAATCACTGGTTGAATGCATTTCAAAGAAGAGAATGAATGGATACAAGCCACTGCCTTCTAAGAAGCTGAGAGGACTGAAATAAAGATAAGCAAGAGGAGAAAGAATGTTAGCTCAAACTCAAGAGTAGAGCAGAGTAGAGGATGGTATATAGGTAAACTGAGGCCAAAAAGATTAATGCTTGACCTGGAGATATAATAAAATCAATGCCTGTCATCAAAACTTCTTTCTTGCAATTTAGTCCAAATTAGTGCAGCATCTAAATGTCTTCAGCAGTTCTAAGTAGCTTTTAAGAGCCAAAATTTAGTTAGGTGTCAATGTTAGGACAACAAAAGATAAATACCCCACTCTTGATAGGCCACTAGTGTAGCACAAGTAACATTCCTAAATGATTTGGCACCTATATTCCAGATCTAGGTGAAGAGAAGAATGTAGAATTAAATATATTGCTTATATACACACTAAAATACCAGCTATGGATTTAAACTGAAAAACCAGAGTTGATAGTGTAATAACCTATTCATACAGTTCATCCAAACCTAGAAACTTAACATAGAAAGAAGAGAGAATAAACCAAAGATGGCTACCTCTAAGAACGCAAAGTTTTTATCCAAGTTGATCTGTACAGCAATAATAGGATTACCCTCAGCCTGGGCCAAACCTGTAACTTTCATTTGGTGATTGAAGAAATCCATCATAGCTTCCTAAAAAGAAATGGAGAAAAATCAATAAATTAAAAAGAGATAACAGTTAAGTAACTTGTTTACCAACTACATGGTTCTGGGTTCAGTCCCACCACATGGCACCATGGATAAATGTCTTCCACTATAGCCTTGGGCCACCCAAAGTCTTGTGAGTGAATTTGGTAGACGGAAACTGAAAGAAGCCCGTTGTGTATGTATATATATATATATATATATATATATATATATGTGTTTGTGTGTCTGTGTTTGTCCTCCCAACATCAATCGACAACTGATGCTGGTGTGTTTACGTACCCGTAACTTAGCAGTTTGGCAAAAGAAACCAATAGAATAAGTACTAGGCTTACAAAGAATAAGTCCTGGGGTCAATTTGCTTGACTAAAGGTGGTGCTCCAGCATGGCCACAGTCAAATGACTGAAACAAGTGGAAAA
>NC_068987.1:32117098-32127189 GCF_001194135.2 Octopus bimaculoides | reverse complement strand
AGACAGGGAATTGTGAGTGTTTATTGAGCGAAAACACCTAAGGCTCCACGAGGCTCCGGCAGGCGATGGTGGCGAACCCTGCTGTACTCTTCCACCACAACTTTCTCTCACTCTAACTTCCTGTCTGTTGTGCCTGTAATTCAACGGGTCAGCCTTGTCACACTGTGTCATGCTGAATATTCCCGAGAACTACGTTATGGGTACACGTATCTGTGGAGTGCTCAGCCACTTGCACGTTAATTTCACGAGCAGGCTGTTCCGTTGATCGGATCAACTGGAACCCCCGACATCGTAAGCAACGGAGTGCCAACAACAACAGAGCCAGTGCAAATTAAAACACTGATGGTAGGTAAAATTTAACTCCTGACCATGTGGTGCTAACTTTTCCCAACAAAGGCAAGTCTGATAATTTTATTTTTAAATGGACTAGAAATGACCATGGCTATTTACTGTGAACACCACAGAATAGGCAAATGTGGTTGTAGACTAGTGAGGGCAGTGTTTCTCGGTGGACAGTAGATTTTTTTAAAAAACAAAATTTAAGGCTTCAGAATAACCAATATCCATAATAATGCTTGAGTGTATAAAAAAATGTATTTTATTTGACATCACATAAATGAGATTAATAATACAAAGTAATAACTTTCTTTTGTTTTTATTTTCCCTTAAATTTTAAACTTTTAAAAAAATTTTCTGAGCAAGAGTGCCACTAATGTTTTTTTTACTTGCAAGAGTAGTTTTTAATCTGATTGCCAACGCATTAGTGAGAGGTTTGACAAACATGAAATGTTGGATGTGTGTGCATCACTCTCAAACATTCTCTCAATTATCTTGTGCCATAAATAGGCTCAAGCAGTTCAACTTCAGTGAGTCTCATAACACACTGGGTTGTACAGACCATAATGAAGATGGTCTTTATGTAGTGCATATTCTAAGGCAAGTGATCTTGGTAGTGGCTATCTCTGTCTAAGCTAACATTAAAATAGAAACTTAACTTACATAAAACAAAGAGTTGGTCTAATTCTGCAATAGCTATTTACAGCTAGATGGACTGGACAAGCTTAACTATTTACACTATATATTGTTAGATACTAAACAGACATACTAGAAAAGAAAGACTATTTACCTCAGTTACACCGAAAGGAATATTCCCTACATATAACCGACGAGCTTGTCGACTGATGGCACTGCCAGCAAATGGGACTGAGGAATCCAGGGTTAATGCCGCATTAGGTACTGTGATTGTTTGTGGAATCTGGCCAGCAGCTGAAATAAATGAAAATACAAATGAAAACACTAACCCATAATTTTCAATTAATACAGCAGCACTTCTCTCCTAAGCTAGTTCACAAAATTTCCCTCTTTCAATTTAACTACCTGCTCTTATTGAGAAGTCTCTGTTCGGTCACTCACAACTATCAAGCTCAAGAGTTCATACAGAACATTCAATCCATACAGCTATGAAAAAAGATTTTGTGGGGAACATTCAACCCCCAACTGACACTCAAACCAGGTAGACTCATCTCTTATTCATTCAGCACTCTTGAATCTGAAGCTACCCACAGCTTATGAATAATTATATGTATACACGTCTACATGTGTGTATACAGGCAAAATGACAACATGTTAAATATGTCTAGCAATTCATAAGTATTGTGTTCACATTCACTGAAGATATTTCTAAGCAGGCTACTTAGTCTTACAGTTGTCCATTAAAGAGAACAGATACCAGGTCTGAGAATGTGACTAGGTTTAGATTTGTTCCCTATCATAAAGCAAATTTATCCCATTCATTGAATACTATTGAATCCGAAGATAAACACTCACTAAAAAATCAGATAAAGCAGTGATTACAATAGTGCCTATGATTTAATATTCAACCAATATGGCAAAGCAAAATACAAATTTTTCAATATACAATTTCAGAGCAAATCTTTTACTAAATATATATAAAAAAAAAAAAATTCCATCAAAATGCAGAAGCTTAAAATGAGAATACCTTGCATAGCTTTGTATTGTAGTGGGGTAATATGTTCAAATCCAGATGGTGGAATATCCCAGTATTTATATGGCTTTCTCTTTCTTCTAGGAACAGGCATGCGGGCATCTTTAGGAGATCGACTGGAAAGAAAAAGACATAAAAAATATAAAGGCCAAAGTAACGGGAAGCTGAAACACAAAGAAACAACAAAACAAGAGAAACTTATTCATTCAGTACTCTTGAATCTGAAAGCTACTCACAGCTTATGAATAATTGTATGTGCACATGTCCACATGTGTATACAGGCAAAATGACAAAATGTTTAATATGTCTAGCAGTTCATAAATATTGAAGCTATTTCTAAGCAGACCACTTAATCCTACAGTTGTCCATAATAGAGAACAGACACCTAACATCAATCATGATATAATACAGATATTCAGTTTCTAGAGAGAAAAAAAAAATGTATATACAAGGGGGAAACAAAACCTTTTTATATATGGCCAACTTACTCATACACGTGCAAAGAGAAACAACATAGAAGAGCTTATGGTCTTGCTACCAACAACTTCTCTAATGCATGATGCTAAATTGTTGGCGACAGTAAAGGCATCCAGTCATAAACAGCAACAATGGCTAGTTTTCTGTTGCTGTGTACCAGTTGACAAGAAGCGAGATGAAACCCACCCAATCCATATTGATAAGAAAAACAAACACATTATATATACGAACAGAAAGCCCCTCCTCCAAGAGGTTTTCTACTAGCCAAAACTGGGGTGTGTGTGTTTATATTACAGAGACAGAATGTGTATGTGTAACAGAGAGAGTGAGAGAGAATATTGCAAACAATGAATGAAATAAACATGAAATGAGAAAATCGTATAAATAAAAGCTCGTTAAAAACTATCGGCATTCTTTCGGTTGAACCCTCAGAAATGTCAAAATGAACAGCTGGTTCCGTTCGTTCATTTCTGTAAAATTTTTTATTTACTTTTGTCTTAAAGTGAAAGATGTATGTACATGTATATGAAACGGACATGTGTGTTGCTGTGTGTGTGTGTGTCACTTAGACATTACTCTCTCTTTATCTCACACACACACAAAAAAAAAAAAAGAGATGTATGCATATGTATTTATTTATGTATGTATGTATTACAACACATCCCTTCACTCACTCATTCATTCACTCTCTCACACAAACGCATAAATGTATACAAACGTACATACAAAAACACACATGTGTGAGACTAATTACAAATACATAGAGCTGAACACGGCACGCGAAAAGTAAATAAAAATTTTTTTACAGAAATTAACAAAGTGTGCGGGTTCAAACGAAAGAATGCCAAACTATCTTGCACTGAATATTTAAATTTGTGAACTTGAAATATTCAATAATAAAAGTAAGTTCAGAAAGTAAACTTTCCTGAAAACTTCAATTTATAAAAAATCTCACTCGCTCAGTAAATATTTCTTTCAGTAATTTATCGTAGTTGTAATATATCTCTAATTTAAAGAAACTTCAAGATAACCCTAGCATGTTTTGCATGCTAGAAATAGCAGAGATCACATAGTTATTATTGTAAGGGTTATAGCCTTCCAAACAGTCATACCAACAAAACCAATTTTATTTTTTTTAAATAATACAGACATACTACACTCTCTGAGTGGTTGGCGTTAGGAAGGGCATCCAGCTGTAGAAACTCTGCCAAATCAGATTGGAGGCTGGTGTTGCCATCCGGTTTCACCAGTCCTCAGTCAAATCGTCCAATCCATGCTAGCATGGAAAGCGGACGTTAAACGATGATGATGATACTATAACATGGAAGCCTCAAAGTTATACAGCTATTTTGTCTAATAACATTCATTCATTCAATAAATAATTTTTTTTACATTATGTATATAGAATAAACTGTGGATTTTGAAAACATTGAAATGAATATATATTAAATTATCATTAATGAAAATAGAGGCGAGAGAGAGCAAAGGACTGTTGCAAATAAAAGCGGAAAATTTCACCTGCAACAAATCGATATTGTTTATTAAATCTACTCCGCAGTGAATGCAACGAATATTTAAATTTGTGAAAAGCTTGAGTTCAAATATTCAATAAACTTCAGAAATTGAAATTACAGGAAATTTCTTGAAACATAAATTGATAAAAAAATTTCCAGCCGGTCAAGCCTTTAATAATTGCTTTCCTTTAGTAACTGTTATATACCTAATTAATGAGCAGCTCTCACCATTATAATATATAGATATTAGCACACATTATCTTTACATCTACTTTTCTATGCTGGCACATTTAAGCCGAGTCAATTCAAACAGCATCTCTAATTGTTACTATCATTCATCACCTTTGTGAGGGTCAGCTTTCCAAGAACAGTCCTAACCACTTCCACTTTTCTGCAGGCTCCTTCTACTTGCATTGTTCAGTTATGTGCATCACAATGCAGACACACTTAAACTCTCACTCATGAACGCTGACAAGTGAAACATGCTCATTTCATTTCTCACTGAACTTCAAGTGTCCTCTGCATTCATCATCCTTATCTCATAACATAATTTGCACACAGGTTATACAGTCTGCCCTTCATTTGTCAAGAGACATTTTGATCAACAGAAATTATTTCTGTTGATAAAGATAGCTCTGTGAATTGACCTTACTCTGGCTACTATGCCTAAGCAACACCTACCTCCACTGATTAGGTCACCAAGGTAACAAAACAAAATAGACAAGTTCAAACACATCTTATAGGGGACGTTTCTTCCATTATATGAATGCTCTTATTGTCAGCTACACCAGTCAGCCTGCATGAAATCCCATTACATTTTTTGTGGATGTTATTTGCACTGGGTACCAACTAAGTTTCTATCTATTGAGAATAGAAACTTCTTGTTTTATAGCAGTAGTTTTTTCTTTCTTTATGCAAAATTGACCTTTTGATGTTGATTCAAGACCCTGCTCTCATGTCTGATTCAACTATGAGAGCTAAGTTGTTGGCTTGTAGTTAAATGTGAACCCCACCATTACTAACTCTCACTTTGCTGGTAGTATCTCTGTACACAGCTTTTATAAATCATTCCTTTTCCCACATTTTTTTTAACAATCACCAAACTACAGAATGTGATATTCTGTAAAGGATTTCCCCTAAGTCAACAAAATGGTTCATTTTTGGCTAAGAACTTATCTTGAAGTTGTCTCACCAAAATGAAGTTCCACAACCTGGCACAAAACCAAACTGCATCTCAAAGATACTTTTTTTCATTATAAACTTTGCTACAATTCTCACTGCCATGCTTACAGTTTATTAATGTCTCTAGTTATTTCATCCTAAAGCATCTCTTTTGCTCTTAAATGTTGCTATGCCTATCATTGGCAATAACACATCCCTGTACAATTTTCAGCACCTCTGTGACCATCCTTGATGGTCAACCTTTTATGTTGCCTTTTGGCAGAATTGCTAAGACATTGGAGAAAATTTCTTGCAGTATTTGTTTTAACTCCATTGTGGTGTTCTTAAAATAAAGCACCAGTCCAAGTAGAGGGCTGATGGAATCAACTTGTTAGAAAAATGCTTTGTATTATGTTAAATCTCTTTGCATTCTGAATCTTACCTGCACTGACACTAAGCTGCAGTATGTTGGCCTGTGCCTGGCATATGGAGAGGGAGATCTGCTGAGTGGGAGACTGTGGGTCCACTCCCACAAACCCCCAAAAATTAGAACCCAAACCTGTGTCCCAAAAAAAGACTTAGGTACAGATGCATGGGCAACCTTGACCGATAGAGATATCCACTTCTGTGATAGATCTTTCTACTGGGATCCACTTAGTTAAATGTTCTTCTCTTGCACATTCCACTTGTTCAGTAACAACTGGTAGTATTGATTTTCCGCCACTTCTCAGTAGCAGTGAAGGCAAGTGTGCATCTATCATTTCCATAGTCACTTTTCACCAACTGAGTCCTTACTTACACTGACACATGCCTTGTTTTATGCGACACTTCACACTTCTGATCCTCAGCATAGAACATTGGTAAATCTACTTAGTTTTCCCACTTGTAAGATACATATACAAATATTAGCATAGTTAAGAAGTTGGTTTCCCAACCATGTGGTTTTTGGTTCAATAAACTAAGGGGAACTTGGGCAAGTGTATTTTGCTGTAGCATTGACCCTTTAGATACCAACTTGACTGCAGTTTTTGATTCTATGTTAGAAATTTCCTAGTTTAAAGCTATCTAAATTAAAATCTTCTATCAAAATTTCATGGTCCCAGTTTAAAAATGAAAAAATTATTTTATTAAATTCTTCATTATTTCCAAAATTAACAAACACTGGTCACAAAAAGATTAAGGATTATCAATGTTTTTTGAATGGCATTTAGCAGTGCAAATTGTGTCAAAAGGTTTGCATGAGTACTGTGTCAAAACGCATCATTTTAAATTAGAAAGGGACTAAGCCATTAGACAGCAATCAATAAAAATATGCAACAGACTGAAATAAGAACCGGGATTGATATGATTGGCTGAAACTCGAGGGTAGCTCAAGTTCAATTTTTGAATCCAATACAAGAACATACACATGCATACAAGCACACTGTTCATACATATGAATGGTTTCCATTTTCAATCCAAGAAAGCTAATGTGCAAAGAATAGTTGATTGAATCAAAACAATGTATTTCACTGGTATTTTATACCAAGCAAACCTTTCTAGGAAATAAGGACCCATGAAATGTTATATTAACCCACAACAGGATTTAAACTTTGTAAAAAGACCAAAGTAAATATTGTATTTCTAATTTTGGCTCAAGGCCAGGCATTTGCAGTGAAGTGGTATAGACCAGTGCTTCTCAAACTATCTGATGTGGCATACCGGCAGTTTTTTTTTTTTTTTTCCAATGTGCTAGGGACATGTAATATTTCTTAGTAATATTAATTTATACCAGAAACAATATATATAATAAATATAATAGAAGTTGACAATTTTTTATTATATTTTTTATATTACAAAAGCATTTTATAAGCATTTCATAATGCTTCTTTCTTTACTGGAAACTCGCCGCATACCCACAGCCGACAGCTCGCGGACCAGCACTGGTCCACGCACCACCAGTTTGAGTAGTACTGGTATAGACAACTGAAGTGAGCTTTATCATTATTGGTGATTACAATATTAACTAAGACAGGATGAAACAACAAATCCACCTTAGCAGTGTAAAAAAATCCTACTACATACCATAAGGCTGGACTCTTTCTGTTATTCCACTATTTTGTTGAATAAAATAATAATGATAGTGGTAATGAAATCAATATAATATCACTGACATTTAAAGTTGGTAATATAAGGAGAAACTCAGTGCCAACATCAACAAATCTGCAGTATTAATGACTCTTCAATAGCTCCATAAATTAGGAGAAAATGCCACATTTTAACACAGCTTTTAGTAATTTTTCATTTATTTATTCTCATTACCATTAACAATGGTGAGAGAAATGTGTGGAGTGAAGTTGTTTGATAAGAGGAGGAATGAGGACTTCATGGGGATGTTAGGGTTGGAGGAATCAGTGGAATGGCTGGCAAGGGCAAACGGAGTGTGGTGGTATGGGTATGTGTTGAGGAGCAGGTTCTGAGGAGGGTGCTTGAGTTTGAGGTAAATGGACCGAGAAAGCTACGTCGACCGAGGAAAACATGGAGGGAACAGGTGGAGAAGATTGAGAGGGTTGGTTTGAGAAGGGAGGACACCCAAAACCGGACAAGATTGGGTGATGGTGCGAGGGCAGTTGCTATGGCATTGAGGTAGATCCAGCTATTCCCATTAATGGAGACAAAACCCAAATTTAGAATACTGGATGATGATTAACATGAAGTATTTCTGACAATTCAATGTTCATGAAACCTTGCTAACTCTTTCCTTATTAACCTGCCAGTAGATGCCTGAAGAAAATTTTGATTAATGTCACCAAATTGCTTGTAACCACTGGAAATGACCCTATTCATATTTTAATGTGAATTTCAGTGCAAATCTAACAAATACAGTCATGGGAACACATGATTTCACTATGTACACAAGTGAGTTACACTGTCAATATTTCATACTGATAGCCGAGTGCCACAAATTTTGGGGGAATTCTTTTTATCCTATTTTTTCCACTGACACTATGTTTCACTATGAATGGAAACTGGATTACAATTTCATGTTGTCAAGCAAGAGTTTGAATTTGAAGTGTTTTTGAAAAGAAGACAGAAAATTCTCAGAAAATATACAGTAAATATAAAAACTACGAGTGTGATTATGAATCAGATATTTCTATTCCTGAAAGTGAACAATTCTGACAACAGTTATGATAGCTATAACAAAAATATTAATTTGCACCTGAATATAGTAAGAATTTAAAAACTGTTTTTCTTAGGTATTTTAGAAAGATATTAGACAAAGTCAGAGTCTTTCCAAGGAAACAAAACCATTAGATTACTTTTTCTTACCTTTTCCTTTGAAGTGATTACTACAGAAACAAAGTGTTGCACAGAACATAAAAGCAGAGGGGAAAAGAGTTTGAGGTTTTGTACATGCTTGGAAGAAAGCGAGAAATCCGAGCATTTTTAGGAATATTGTTTGTTTTTGTGTGTATAAAGTTGATTTATAAATATTATTTTAAAAATCTACTGTTTTTATTTTTTAATCACATAAGATGCGACAAATTTTGATTAATTTGCATTTTGAATCATTGTGCTCCAGTGTTTCTATGTATTCGTATGCATCTATTTCATTTAGTCGATGGTGTGTATGTCATTTCCTAGTTTTCTTCCAGTATTTTGATCTATTTTACCTTTATGGTACACCTATTTTGTTCTATTCTACCTTTATGATCCACCTGTCTTGTGCATTAAGTTTGACTAATACATAATCCAGTAATTTACACAGGTCTTCTAGATTAAAATGTTGTATACTCTGTGAATATTAGCTAACAACTCAATTTCTATGCCAATGTTTAAACAAAACCTTATTTTGTTTTGTTGAATTTACCTGTATTTACCTGTTACTAGACTCACCACGTGACAAAAATTATGAAAGATTTTGTTGAGAACCTATTGTTAAATTGTGTTCCAAAAATCACATTAATATGTTGATTTAACATAAAAGGTCAAGTTGTTTTATGAAACCAGTCTAAATTCATGATTATAAAAAAATACTACATGTGAAATGTATTAATACATGCGACCAAACATTTCAAGATATACCTTTATTTCAAATGTGTCATGTACAAAACTTTTAATTATCTCGTCTGAAAGGAAGAACATAGTCCATGATCCTTTATAGGTCTCTGAGACTATAGGTCAGTATCCTCAAACTGGAGTTATGACCCAAATGCAAGAGTGGACACCACTAAGACACCCAAACAGCAGGTGGTAGTGTTAAATTAGGTTCCAATTTAAGTCTAACACATAAGTAAGCCACTGAGGGTTTTGAACTGAGAATGCAAACAACCAATACAAATACTAGACGCTCTAATATTTCCAACAATTCATCATCCTTTATTTATTAACCATGGAAGGATGAAAGGCAAAGTTGAGCTTGGCAGATTTGAACTCAGAAAAAAAAAAGGAACTCAATAAATAACATAAGGCATTTTTTACTGATGCTCTAAAGACACTGCCAATATTTACAGCTGACAAACCATTCTGCCAGATTTCGTTTTCTCACAACCAACTGAAGTATACAGTTGACCGTAAGGTTGATTACAAGAACATTTTTAAGCATTAGGCTGTAACATGGTTATCTTACAGGTGCCATCCATGCATAAGACTACACTTTTGATACACATGTATTGAATGCTGTTACATATTTTGTACTATTAAACACACACGTACATCTTTTATTTTTACATGTATGTATTTATTATTATCATTATTATTATTCTGCCATAGTTGACTTTGCTTTTCGTCTTTTTGGGATTGATAAAATGAACTGAACACTAGAGTCAATGTTATTGACTTAACCTCTCCCAAAATTGCTGGCCTTTGCCAAAATTTGGAACCATTGTAACTACAGAAGATACCACATAAATTTCAGTTATTGCTTTAATTTTTTATATATATATATATAT
>NC_068987.1:32116006-32116546 GCF_001194135.2 Octopus bimaculoides | reverse complement strand
GCATTATTATAGTTATAGTTTAAAATAAAATACTAAAAGACAGACAGCATATTTTATACCTTTATACACAAAGGCTCAGTAAAGAGGTTAGATTCAGTCAAATGGCTCAGAGTTAGAACACAATAGAGGCCACCCTAAGCAAGTATTTTCTGTCATGGTCTCAGGCTGGTCTATGTAAGCAAAATCTCTTAGATGAAAAGCTCATTCTACATGTTTGCGCATGACGCTAGGATCAATATAACAGATGTACACTTTTCCATGCTTGTATGGGCCAGACAATTCATTAATGCAGATTTTCTATGGTCAGATGCTCTGTTTCCAAGCAAGGTAATATTCCCCCATGGCCAGACATTTTCACAGAATATTGGAATGATGTTGCTAGTATGATAAAGACATTCATTTACAACTACTATGTAATGTCAAGACAAAGAGACGCAAAAATACAGACACTCACTCGTGTGAATAATATAAACATATACATACATACTTACATACATGTATATATATATATATATATATATATATATATATATATATATA
>NC_068987.1:32110438-32115808 GCF_001194135.2 Octopus bimaculoides | reverse complement strand
CTACGTGCTCTATTGCGTGGTGACCTTGACCTAGACCTGCGGCCCCTGCCAGCTTGAGGTGCACCTTGAGGAAAAGGACCAGGCTGGCCAGAAGCCCCAGGGGATCTACGACGTCGTTCATCTGTGGAAAAAAGAAAAGATATATGTATATAGGAGTGGCTGTGTGGTAAGTAGCTTGCTTACCAACCTCATGGTTCCAGGTTCAGTCCCACTGCCTGGCACCTTGGGCAATTGTCTTCTACTATAGCCTCAGCCGACCAAAGCCTTGTGAGTAGATTTGGTAGACAGAAACTGAAAGGAGCCCGTCGCATATATATATATGTATGTGTGTTTATATGTTTGTCTCCACCAACATCACTTGGACAACCAATGCTGGGGTGTTTACGTCCCCATAACTTAGCGATTGGCAAAAGAGACCAATAGAATAAGTACTAGGCTTACAAAGAAGAAGTCCTGGGGTCGATTTGTTCAGTTAAAGGCGGTGCTTCAGCATGGCCGCAGTCAAATGACTGAAATAAGTAAAAGAATGTGTGTGTGTGTGTGTGTGTGCATGACTTAGTGGTTAGGGTGTTGAAATCATGATTGTGGTTTCGATTCCTGGACCAGGAAATGCACTGTGTTCTTGGGCAAAACACTTCAGTTTATGTTGCTCAAGTCCACTCAACTAGCAGAGTAACTCAAGGGAAGGGCCAAGAGTTTCATGAATTGGTACTTATATGAGTTTCAAATGTGTCTGTACGTGTATATATTTATATATATATATATATATCCTGGGGGTAAAGATGTTTTATTGAAACGCCTTATTACTATGATATAAGAAAGCAATTTTGTTATAATTGCCACAAAAGGGGTATTTTCCAACACGAAAAAGTATAAAAAACTGACAGCTGGAGGAGGGAGAGATTGTGGAGGTTGGCGAGAAAAATCGTCGGAGGTTGGTGACAGAGATTGTTGGAGGTTGGCGAGAGGCAAAGACATTATTCTGCTTAGCGAAGGCATCTGGGAAATGTATAACTGCTGTCATTCACATAAAAACTATTGTTTTACTGAGAAAAGCGCTGTTGAAGTGATAAGTGAAATTTGGGAATCGAGGATCGAATAAACACTATGCCTGCATGAAATCACTACAAATACA
This sequence comes from Octopus bimaculoides, assembly GCF_001194135.2. Lineage (NCBI taxonomy): Eukaryota > Metazoa > Mollusca > Cephalopoda > Octopoda > Octopodidae > Octopus > Octopus bimaculoides. Next base: position 32,114,673 of record NC_068987.1, on the reverse strand, counting down.
TTGTGGAATAAAAAAATTATCTACTGTCATGGAAAAAGTGTCACTAAAAATGCAGAATTATCGGAGTAATGGGCATTCAAGAAATGTATGAATGAAGTCTTTAACGGTTTTAGATTCAAATAACAATGTTTAGCAGTTCAAAACTGTCAGTAGTGAAATGCAGCATTAGGCCGGATGATTGTGAGAATCAAATATTGATTACTTTGCTAAAATCTGCAGGTGGTATGGGTTATTTCCCTTGGGTTGTTTAAATGAAATATTAATAATATGTAGTAGATAGAAGGATCCATTGAAAGGGCCCTATTTTCGATTTTTTTTTTTCAACAATCTATGTCACGAGGTCTCCAGACATGAGTTCTACTCACGTGTTAAGGTATAAAAGTAATATTGTCTGCAAAAATTAGAAATAGGACACACAAAAAATCAATATTCAAAGTAATCGAATATACAAAATGAAATGGGTTATTTCCCATGTGTTTAAAAAAAAATTGGACAGATGCTATGAGTTATTTCCCTTAAGTGTTTAAAAAAATTTAGCTATATTAGGCCCCTTCCAGGGGCCATATTATTGATTTTTTTTCAACAAAATCTAAGTATGTTACAAGGTTTCCAGACATGAGTTCTACTCACATAAGTTTCATCAAAATCAATAAAACGATGTAGGAGTTAGATAACACCACCACAAACAAATGCACACTGATTTTCCACATGTAGTAGATATACACACATATATACATGGAGGGCAGATATATACATATATATATATATATACACACACACACACATGCATATACATATATATATATATATACATACAGATATACATACAAATATATACACACATAATATGCACAGTCACATACATAAATGCACACAAAGCAGTTCAAAAACCATGACTAGATTTAACTGGAATAATGTTGATGCCAAAAAGCCTGATGAGCATAACAAAATAGTCACTGATTTTCAACAGCCTGAAATATATTGTTTTCCCCTTGTTACACTAACATAACTATCATATTTAAGGCTTAGAATTCTTCTTCTTCATGCCAATACAGGCCTGTGATTTATCCTAGTTGTTTTTGTTCAAGTTAAACACCTAAAATTTAGAATTATTACTGGATAATGTACAATGCTAAAAGGATGGTTGTTCTTTTTTTATTTTTTAAATTTTTTATTATTACTATTATTTTTTACAAATCAACTGTGGTTAAGTTATCATCAGACATCATTAACCCATTTTCTAACCAGCTCACCCAACTCCATAAAAAGTGCTCTCTGAATAGCACAAGCTTAATAATAGAGAAAAAGTAAAACAGAGATCATAATAGAAAGCAAAAGTATAGAAGTACAGACAAAATAACTAATGCATTTTGCATTTTCATTGAAGTTAAATTGATGCATGTTACAACAGAAAGTATTTTAGTGTCAATTCCAACCTAATAGAATTACACTAATAGGCAGACTTCACATATAGCCAGCAGGAATCTCATCTGCTCAACATACATTGTCTAAAACAGTGGTGAAACTTAATAATTTTGTCAACTTTTTTCACAACAGCAAGTTTATATCCAAGTACACAATAGCAGAGTAGAATGGCAATTCAGTGATAGCCCATAACTTCAATGTTTTAACTTTTCTTTCTGAAATTTTAAACAGGTCAAGCAACTGAGGGATTTATTTGATGGAAAATTTGTTTTAAGTGGCAAGTATATAAGCAGCTTGTTGCCTTTTTATTGATGGTGATATTATTGCTGCTATTGCTGATAGCAGTGGTGTGGTCAAGTAGCACAGGCAGCTAACTGAATGTTTAGGAGCAAACCACCTGTCCAGCACTTCATATACATAAAAATACAATGAAATAGACTGTCCAGGTGGACATGATATACAACTCGCTAGTTCATTACAACCACCATTTTTCTACATCTGCTTTTCTGTGCCTGCATGCACTGCACAGGTTTTCTCTAGCACAGCATCTCATCATTCACAAGAATAAAAGGAATTGTAATATAATAACTAGTGCATAGCCCACTATGGGTTGTATGAACTACGTAGACATTCAGCAGCTGAACAGACCTGGAATACTTTCAGGAAACAAATCTTTGGACTGGGATGCAGCTTTAACAAAGCTATAATATACATGTGAGGACACCTTGACAGATTAAAAAGTGTATTGTTCATTTATAGTAACAATATAATGGAAGGTTACTTCTTTGATATGAGCTGAAAGTAACTAAGTTATGCCATGTCTTGCAAGTTATTTGAGGTCTCCATAATGGAAGCTGTGCATGTCTAGGATGAGTGTTTGAAAAGTTAAGAAATGAAGTTGTAGCATCATGTGTAGTTAGAACATGAAGCAGGTCATTACAACAATGATGCAGGTAGGATTTCTGGTTGCAGTCATTATCTTAGAGGGACAGCTTCTGTGATGTGGGTTCTTTTTCCTGTGGGTTAGGCAATGATCCCCGTTTGGGGATTGTGGTATACTTTCATCCTCTTTTCACAAAATCATGGCTTGACAATCAATATTAGGTAATGTCCACATACATTAATTACTAGATGCCTAACACTAAGTTGATAAAATAAAAATCAAGCTGTTCATAGAATCACTATTATAACTATGGCATTACTAAACACTTATATAGATGTTTAGAGTTTTAGTAAGGTTGATATTAGTATGAATGAAGCCAATACTGATTTCATAACCAAACATGTCAATTACTGACAGTAATCCTCCACAAATGTGAATTGGACACATCATCAGATCAAACAGCTTCATAACTGCTTTCAGTCAAAACATAAATGTATCAACTCTATTTTTTTCTTCTGTAGATTTATGTAAGAGTACTTTACACTTATTTCGTTACATTTGGATCCCAAATCCAGCCAAAGAAGACTTTACTTTTCATCCTTCAGAGTTAATTTAGTATTTTATCACATATTTACAATTCTTTACAAACATGCAATATTGACTGAACAAATCAAATTTGCGACACACCTTCCCCACCACCAAGATTTCTAGTCTTGATCTCCATTAACAATAATAATATAATTGATGATACTCCACTCCTTAAACAAAATTTGGGAATTCAAGTGACAAATTAGGCCAATTCAACTATGCCATAGTGTTAAAAATAGCTGAGTCATTAGGAAGTATGTGCGATGATTTGATACGAGACACTGAAGTAACAGCAGCAACTGATACTTATGAACAATAAATACAATTAACATAATAAATATATTTCTTTTTTATATGACTTTGCTACTGTCTCTGTAGAGGTTATAGAAAATACATTGCTGTTTGTAGTTGTAATATTGCTTGAACAGCTTGACAAGATCCAACAAGTCAGAAAACTATGCCATGCTCCAATGACTGCTTTGGAACGATTTCTATGGCTAAATGCCCTTCCCAATGCCAACTACTTAGTGTATGAGATGCTTCTTTTATGGCACTAGTGAAGCCAACATGTACCTTGCAAGACTAAAGACATCCCCTTAACTGAATGAGAGTATAAGAGAGAGGGAAGCAGCTTTATGCTAGGTGCTGAGAAGTTTAAAGTATAATAGGAACACGTTTCTTGCTCTAGAGGAAGTACATGGCTACTTTACAATATATAAGGATAAGTGGAAGTAATTGAGGGTTGAGCTGGAAAAAGAGATTAAGATGGTGGTGACAAGGCGTCAGGACAAAATAGCACTAGGTGAATAGAGTGTGAGGCAGAAGAATGTAGAGGAAGATTGATTTAGGGATGTAAGTAAGAATGAAGGTAGTGAATGGGGTGGTTAAAGGTAAAGTTGTGGGGGAGATAAGAGGGATGGATGTCAGGGGAGAGTTGATGGCAAGCAATATAGCAATAGTAAAAACAACAGAATAATATAGTAATTAGGGGGAAAATGAGAGATAAAGAATATTGGTGGGGATTCATGGATAATGGTTGCAAGAATGTGTGTTGGACAGGGTGAGATGTATAGTGATAGAAATGGAAGTGGTCAGAGGTACATAGAGTTGAATGAAATGGTGAACAAAGGTGGGAAGTGATCAATGGTAGATATGAAACAGAATTAAGAAATGAGGTTTAGGTGTCAGCAGGTAATGAGAGAAGTAGCACAGAAACGGTGATCTATGGAAAATGAGTTGGTTGTTTTTGTTTTTTTTTATGAGATTTAACATGAGTAAAAAATATGTTTTCAGAATTTTGAAAACTAAAGCTTTCATTTAAACAGGTTGATTTTTTTTC
>NC_068987.1:32107934-32110379 GCF_001194135.2 Octopus bimaculoides | reverse complement strand
ATTTAACAGAGATTATATGATTGCCCATGAAAGTAAAAATAAGTTTTTACTCATATCAGGTTGAACAGAAAGTTCTGCTTGATATTCAGTATTATTTTCAAAAGGAGCACCTGAAAGGGATGATGATAATGGGTTGGGATTACTGGCAATATGTGGTTCTTGAGAAGAATTGCCTACCTCAGGGAAACAGAGTTCTGGTAAAGCTGAATATATGAACTTGTGTGTGAATCTATATACGAAAAAGAGATGACCAAGGAATAAATGATTATTTTATGAACTTCATTAGCTTGCAGCTGTTTCCGCTATAAGATGCAGTGACTCATAGTTGAGTGCCTAAGTAACGCCTTAGAGCTTCATTGGAGCCTGCATGCACAACTGGCCCCTTCACACAATTTTGCTCCTCTTCAAATATAGCACCACCACTCATCACTTCTCTCATTGCAGTTCTTTCTTGACACAACTTTTCTTAGTAGCCAGAACCACTTCATGTTATCCATCCCTCAGCCATTAACACTGTTCTCTCCAACCACACTTTCATTAATTACTAACATCCATTGTGCCACGAAAATATTCTTGGGGTGTAGTCACTCTTGTGGTTGTGGTACAGGATTTTCATTTGGGCTTACATTGCCCACAGGACTTAATATTACTGTAAAGTATCCAATACTGATCCGATCTCAAAACGGTGCTTGGAGATGACACGAATGGAGTAATTTACAGTAGTCAAGTCTATGTTGACAATTTGCTGCTAAAAGCAGGAGGAATCCATCCAACTCACTGAAACTTTTCCTAGCTTCTTCAAATGATTAAAAAAAGTGGAAAACTTTCTCTCTTCACAACTATGGTTTTGGGTTCAGTCCCACTATAGTCTTCTATCTACAACCTTAGGTTAACCTTTGTGTGTGTCTCCATTTATCTAGATATCATGCACCAGTTGTAAACAAATGTCACTACCATAAAAGTGGTGTCATGGGGTTGCAAACTGTTGTGAAAATATATCCAACATTGGGCTGGTCATATTTGAAGACTACGGGAAATATCTGTACTTGGGAACAAATTAGAGCCAGGGATAAGAAGAGCATCCATCTGTAGAAAATGTGCCTGAATGAACTTAGTCTGATCTCTGCAAGCATGGAAAAGTAGATGATCATGGCAACCTCATTAGTGCTGATTATCTGAAGAAAGCACCTAGTACATTCTATACACTGATATGGTGTAAGGAAGGTATGCAGCCAAAGAAACCATGCCAAAGCAGACACTGGGACATACTACAGTCCTTGGACCCATCAGATCCAGTCAAACCATCCAACCCATGCCAGTATGGAACATGGATGGTAAATGATATATATATATATATATATATATATATATAGATAGATAAAAGAGAGAGAGAGATTGTGCACAAGTAAATAAGAATGAAATAAACTGAGATATTAAAAAGCCTGTCTGTAGGTAAAAGAATGTTAGCATTCTTTCTATGCTGTCGATGTGCAGAAAACAAGGAGTCACCTGACAGATTGTTTCATAGTTTGCTCACTGCTCCTCAGGAGACATATCCAGCTTCCTTTTCCAAGCAATAACATAAATCAGCTACTAAACAATTTGTTCACAACAAAGTACAAGCCAAGAAGAAATGAAATAAATTTAAATAGTACACAGCCTTACTTTGCATGAAGTAAGAATACAAGCATATTCTATATTACTGATGAATGGGAAAATATGCTTGAAATAAACTTCGTCTGACACATGCAAACATAGAAGAGTGAATGTTAAATTTTATATATATTCGGGGTCGATAAATTGAGTACTGGGATCGATCTATATACACACACACACTCACAGAGACAAACGAGCTTCTTCTAGTTTACCTCTGCAAAATTTCATTCACATGCAGATATGGTAGATGATACCAGAAGTGTGCATACAGAATAAACCCAGAAGGAAAGTGAACTTAGCCATATGGTCATGCCTATGCATATGTTATACACACACAGGAGCAATCACCTTAGGCATTCCCAAGAGCCACAAATTAGCTAGGACTCACAAAAACATTGGATCTATTTCAAAACGGGGGCACCAGTATTTTCTTAACGAAACACTATGAAAGTTGGGACACTGGTAGAATGTGTCATATAAAACATCTTTTACTCTTAGTCTTCTTAACAAAAAAACGTACATCGCAAGTTATTCCATATTAAAGTTGTCGTATTTCTGTAATTTCAACCAATCACTGACGTCTATTCAGCTGAATAGAGTTACTGCTGGACGGTCATAAGAATGTTATTCCCTGTGACATATTTCATCCGGTTTAATCGTAATTTATACGCATATATTGTTTATATAATAAATTACGCTGAATAGACGTCAGTGATTAGTAGAAATTATCGAAATAAGACAATTTTTTACATGAAATAAATTCGAATACAAAAATTTTTTTCTGTTCTA
>NC_068987.1:32107051-32107657 GCF_001194135.2 Octopus bimaculoides | reverse complement strand
AAAAAAAAAAAAAAAAAAGAAAGAAAAACGGAGACGAACTCACTTCCAACAAAGCCCCCAACCCTCCCGAATAGTAATCTGCAATGTTTAAACATGCATCTGAAGAAATTGCAGGATTTTTGGCGCACTAGATAATTCAAAAAGATCTTTTTGCACCATTTCTGATCTTTCCTACTCACCTGCCCGGTTTCATCTATTACCACCCCTTAGGGAATGAACAGTGGGCTGAAGACTAATCTTACATGGCACAAGACAACCTCACTTTTGTGTTGTTGGCCCTATAAACTCCTTTCAGGACGCTGACAAGAGAGCAGAGACAAAAGGGGTGAAGAGAAGTCTTTAGTTACGTCAAGGACATGACAATCCACACAAGTGTTGGTGCCACGATAAATTGCACCCGGTACACCCTGTAAAGTGGTTGATAATATGAAGGTCATCTAGCCATAGAAACCAAGTTAAAAATTTAAACTTCGATTGAAGATCCATCATGGAAAACAAACATCAATAAAGCGACGGGAATATTCACATTTGAAATTCATATGCTATAATACACACACACATTCGAATTTTATTTATATATATATATATATATATATATATATATAT
>NC_068987.1:32105508-32106200 GCF_001194135.2 Octopus bimaculoides | reverse complement strand
ATATATATATACATACATATACAGAGAGAGAGGGAGAGTTTCGAAAACCTTATGACGTCGTCTCTTCACACCGACACTGTACAGTGTAAACGAATATCGAAGGGATGCCTATATTATTAGATTTTATTGTTTTAAGGCCGGATAACAAAAATACATGAAACATTTTAGAAATTTCACTTTGAATTAAAAATTTTCTTTATTTTAAACATAAAAGTTCTGGACACATTGCGCGCGTGCACGTGTGTATGTGATGTGCATATATATATATATATATATATATTGCGCTACCTCATTTCTGAATAATATATATATATATTATTTAGAAATGAGCTAGTGCAACTGCTGTTACGTGGTCGGTAGACTTGATAAAGATAATACCTAAATTTGCCCTCAAATCTATTGGATAAATGCAGATTGGGATAATGCCGTCCTATAGACAATATGTCTGAATGAAAGGCGGCAGAATGATTATAAGTGGAAGATAATTCTTCCGCTCAGTTAGGTCTGACTTGGAATTAGTTTAAAAACCATTGAAGACATGAATTTTCCAAGACATTCTAGTCATCTTTCTATATTTCTGTGTGCATATGCCCGTCTGTCTCTCTCTCTCTATATATATATATAGAGAAAGATCTAAATCGACACATACACACTATATAGGAGAGCAATCACACGCATGCATGCATACACAC
>NC_068987.1:32101649-32105498 GCF_001194135.2 Octopus bimaculoides | reverse complement strand
TATATATACACACACACATATATATATACACATATATATATACACACACAATATATATATACACACACAATATATATATACACACATATATATATATATATATATATATATATATATATATACATACACAACGCACATCACATAAAGACTTGAAGAGAGATAAAGAACACGCACGCACACACAAACACAAATGTACATGGCCAAACAACGATTACCTGCTGCCCGGTTTTCAGCAATCTGTCGTTCAAATTCGAGGTATTCAGCGTCTGTCATTGTTGTGTTAGATTGTTACTAATGTGATATATGTTTTTCAATGAAATAAAAATATCCTTTTTCACAATAAACTATCTAATTAATATAACTTTAAGCAACAATAAATAGTTCAGTGATACAAAGTTACAAAATGGCGTTAGCTCTAACTTATCATGATGGCCACTAGGTGGCGTCACACAGTTCTTCAACGACCCATCAGTTGTCTCCCCTTTAAAAAAACATCACTTTCCCTCCCGCCATCCAATCATTGTGCTTGTACTTGGCAATGCTAAACAGCGCAGTGAAATTTCCCTTAAAATTAATATTAGTCCTAGTTATACAATGTCTAAATTAATGACAGGATGAGGCTATGAGGAAAGTCTTTATGTAGACATTTGTTCAGTTATACATAGTACCCAAATCGACTCTGAAATTACACTTAGTGAATGGTACATTAGATATGATTTTAAATATACTTAATCTAAAGAAAAAAAATAGGATAGTCATCATTTTTAATTCTTTGTCTACTCAAACAACTGCACCTTCTCTCTCATCTCCTCGATACTTTTTTCATAAAGAATAGTTAAAATTTCAACTTCTTCATAATCTTCATCATCATCGTCGTAATCATCTTTAGACTTGGCGTCAGAGCCCCTATGTGGTCGCTCGAAGTGTCAGAAACAACAGTTAATCTCACTCAACTTGAACCAGATCATCTTAAACAGGGAAGGGACATTAGACAATGTATTCCTACATTCTACAAAAACGGGATGGTCGTGGCTAGAATAATTTTGATAATGATTTGCTTAATCAAATTGACCCAGGGCTAAACATGAGGTTGCGGGAGGATTTGAAGTAAAATTTTTTGTAATATTTAGTTACGTCCCTTAATATTCTGGGATTAAATCCAGTCAGAATTGACTTTGATTTCCTCCTATGGCTCGATATTGTACCTTACTGCAACAAAAATCGTGGTCAAGTGCCATGACAACAATTTTTACTGCCATCATTGAAGACCTGAACGCTGAACGAAACACCTTTGATTATGTTCCTGTAAGTTAAATGCCGCCAAGATTAATGTTGTCCTTATTCCATCCAAACAATTTTTTTCGTTTAATAACTCTGTGTCATTTCTTTTTTTTTTTTTTTTCCTTATAGTCTTTGGTCTGTAAGTATTATTTCCTATTTGCTTCTATCAAGAAATCAAAGGAAATGTCTACTATTCCCTTCAATCTTTACTTTTGTCACCTGGACATCAATGTTTTGAAACTGACCTATTTTCCAATACATTTCAGCTCTGAGTTGTTGAAGCAGAAATATCATTACAGCAAATATTCTGCTCAATACCACAGATTTGCTGGTCAGTTGCTTGACCTTCACCACTTGGGCATGTCAATTAGTGATTGACAACATGTGCATTTCTGATCATAAGCAGGAGTTGGGGAAGCATCATGGCCATGTGTTGATAAGGATACTTTGAGGTTTAAATAAATATAACAAAGTTTGAAGGAAATACTAGCCATTTTTCATACTTTCTAGTGTTAAGTAAATAGTTGCTACACAAGGACAAAATTCGTGTTACACTGTAATCCTTTCAAATTTAAAGGTAGCTTGCTGACAGAATCTTCATCACGCCGGACAAAATGCTTACCGGCATTTCGCCCGTCTTTACGTTCTGAGTTTAAAATGTCGATAAGGTCGACTTAACCTTTCAGAATCGATAAATTAAGTAGCAGCCAAATACTGGGAGTTGATGTAATCGACTTGCCCCCGTCCCCACCTCATTTCAGGCCTTGTGCCTTTTGCAGAAATAATCCATTCAATTCTAGGGTAGGCACTGACGAGCAGTAACTAAGTTCGCTTCTCAGTCTTGAAATTCTAGTTTTGATTCCATTAGGCGGTGTCTTGGTGGTATAATTGGATAGATGGAAAATTTATGGAAACCCATTAGATGTACTGTAATTCAAAGATCGAATTTTACCTCGTATCGGTTAGCCTGCGAATTACAATAAGAGTACACGTGTCTGTGAAAGCCTTAACCACGTTAATCTAAGTTTAGAATAGGTAATTTTAATTACTCGAATGCTTATTGTCATATATATATATATATATTATTTTGTTTAAAAGAGTTCCAACACTGTCTGTTTTTTATGTTTTATTTATATTCCTGCAGAACCAATGTGGGGTATAGAATATGGAATATACAATATATAATATAATATACAATATATAGTATAAAATAAAATAAAATAAAAATGGATGGCACCATGAAAGAAAGTATTGAATGTAGATGAAATATTGAGTGTTCAATATAAAGGATCAAATATATAAATATAAAAATATAAAGGCGACTCGAGTTTCAGGGCTATATATATATATATATATATATATATATATATATATATATATATATATATATATATGCAGAGTTGGACAAAATAATGGAAACACCTTAAAATTTCAAACAAATTTATTTTAATATGGGGTAGGACCGCCTTTGGCAGTAATTACAATTTGAATTCTACGAGGTATGGACACGTACAAAGTTTGAATTGTTTCCAAATGAATTTTTGTCCATTCTTCAGCTAAACCAGTCACCAGTTCTTGTAGTGGTGATGGTGGAGGACATCGACTCCTTGTTTTTCTAAAATGAACCATAAATGATCAATGATATTGAGATCTGGGGACTGTGGTGGCCAGATAAGATGTTCAGCTTCACTAGAATGCTTCTTGTGCCATTCGGTAACAACTTTAGCTGTGTGAATTGGTACGCTATCATCCTGAAAGATTGCGTTTCCATCCGGAAACAATTCCGCAACCATAGGATGAATTTGATCAGATAAAATGCTAAAATAGTCTTGACTATTAATTCTGCCATGAAGAGAAATCATTGGGCCGGCAGATTTCCAAGATATAGCCACCCACCCCCATATCATCCTCCTCCGTGTTTAACAGTTGGAAGAAGGCAGTCTGGGTCAAATGCTTCTCGTCCGAGAAAATTACATTCTTCTACTGTTCTGGGACCAAATCTGTAGGTTTTTACTCCACTCTAAATACATTGCAACGTTTGTTGTTGAAAGTAGTGGTTTTCTGATTGCAGCCCTCTCGTGAAATCCGACTCTGTGCAGCTCCCGGCGAACAATTTTTGTGGAAACTGGGATCTCGGGGTGGTCATTAAGCTCTGCAGTAATTTTGGGAGCTGTACTTCTGTGATCCTTTCTAACAATTCGCGTAAGTGTCCGACGGTCCCTATATGAAAGTTTTAGTTTTCTTCCGGAGTTTTGTTTCGACGAGGAGGTTTTTCCCTCTTTCTCGAAGGTTGTCATTACTTACAAAACAGTACTTCTAGATACACAAAAGATTTCGGCTGTTTTCGTTACGCTAGCGCCTGCCATACGAGCACCAACAATTTGATCTCTTTGAAAGTTCGATAGATCTGTCATTTTAATTACCTTTTTTCTGATGATATCTGAAAAGAAACAGCAATTTTAGCTAAACATATTAAGGAACACTAATGATAAATTAAAAAACAAAAATAAACAAGCTTTTGACGGTTTTATAGATATTTCAAAATTATGATGTGAGGTGTTTCCATTA
>NC_068987.1:32098344-32101531 GCF_001194135.2 Octopus bimaculoides | reverse complement strand
TAAATAGAGGAATTTATCTGTAAATAATATGTGACAATTATTCGGTAACCATGATAAAACTCCGTGTTTCGGATGTCGGGGCGGAAACCCACGCCACCATTTCTTCAGTTATCTGGCCATCGAAAAAAATGCTATGCAAATGATCGTTAAACAAAGGGAAATTACTGTGTGATTGACAGTTATTAAGACAAAAGAGCTATTAGAATGACTGCTTAGTGAGGGGAGGGAGTAAAAATGTCCATAGTATTCGCGTAAGCGCACCAGTCCATACATACACATGCGCACCTGCACTACCACGTACATGCGCCCATATGTATATCCTCATCCACTCTCACTTGAAACACATGCTCACCCACACATTCGCCAAAAAATATATACATACACGCACATGCTTGCACACATACACACGCGCGCAAAAAAGGTTCATACACACGTCTATATATGCACATGCACAAGAAAAAAACAGCTAAAGGCAAAATATAGAAAAATGTGTAAAAAAGCAATAAGGGTAAAACACGTGTATATACGCACACACACACGTCTTTGTCGGAGACGAGTTACGTGTGCCAAAGACGTAGAACAGACGAGAACTGCATTCGTAAAGAATAGTGGGCTTCCAGGAGTGATGGAAGTTTTTTCCGACAAGAGAACACGCGATCCATTTTAGCGTGTTGACCGTGTAATATGGCGCAATTGTGAGGGGGACAATTTGCACCTAAAAGTAAGCAATCGTATCAACGGTTACAACCTGGTCTTTATAGGTAAGTGTTTTCTGCTACGTCCAAACAACAACTATAAATCAAAGGGAGAGAGAATAATTTGCTTTCTTTTATTTTGTCAATCCATTCTGCTACAGAACTCACCCACCAGAATGCTTGTGGGACACACAAATATGCGATCAGTAGAAAGAACTGTTAGCAAAAACAGTAAGACAAAAGGGTTTTTTATATTTTGTCAAGCCGTCTTGCTACACATTTCTTCAGGGTCAATAAAATAAAGTCAAATACTGGAATCCTCTCTCCCAAGTATCTGGGCTCGTGCTTAATTTACAAATTGTTATTATCATGGTTGGTTAATCGCAAGTTGGCCCTAATCAAGCAAGCCTATGATCAATGCTATTCTAGCCGTGACCATACTGCCTGTTGCGGTAATTTGAAACCGAACCGATAGGTAACTGGTCAGACACCACGACTGAACTGCAATAATTTCATTTGATCGGCCTATCTGCATGAAGCCGTTGCATGGTTCAATCTTCCACAATCTCCTTGTCCCTTACAAAAGAGCCGCTTATGGCGAGTACACCCTTTGCAGAGTGTAGCGTTGAGAGTGGCCGACTCAGTCACACATCTCACCTCTTGCCAGGTAGAATGTTAAGACAAGATGACCCACTAAGACAACAAAACAGACGGCTAAGATAGATGACCAAGAACTTCTGTCACCATGAAGATAGCACAATTGTTTTCAGATATATTGAGTAAACCACATTTTGCTGTACCAATAGCCTCTGTAATCTCACAGCAGTAGCTCCCTCCTAGTCTGTAATTACAGCTGTTGTTAAAATGCCAAAGCAGATTGTCTTTGCGAGCGACAATAAATTTTTCTGATACATATTTGCATGTATTGTTCAATTATTCTTCACGCAGCTAAGGAACATATTTTCATTCATTAACTAAACCAGCTACCATAGCGGCATCGATGAAACACTCACGACTAATATCATAATCATCTTAATAAATGGCCATTTTAATAATCAGTCAACTATTGTTCCTCAGTCATTTCTCCCCGCTTCATTATAAACATTAAAACTTCACCACCGTTGCAGTCAATTATTTAATTATTGGAACAATGGACAATATGATCAATAGTAAACTATACAAAATACCTCGTAATATCCATTTACGTTCAAAGGGCAGCTAGCTGACAGAACCGTTAGCACTCCGAGCAACATGCTTAGCGACTATTCGTTTTCGCGTTCTGAATTCAAATTTCGCTGAGGTTAGCTTTGTCTTTCATCCTTTTGAGGTCGATAACATTAGTACCAGTTAAACACTGGGGTCAATGCAATCGACTTACCTTCTCCCCCGAAATTGCTGGCCCTATATGCTGTAATTTGAAATCAATATTCATTTACATTCTGAGTTCAAATAGTTTCAAAGCCCTCATTATTTATTATCTTCCTAAAATCGCTAAAATATCTAGCAAGCGTGCTGTTTATCAGTTGTATCAACTCTGTTCAAGACCAAATTTTTGTTGGACGATGGATGGCAGCCAGATCAAGACCATTTTCCAAGTTAGTGTAACTTGCCCATGCAAAATGTCAGCAATGCCTATGCAATATTTTAGATCCAATAAAGCTTGCAAAACACTTCATAGACTCTTTCCATCATATTGACATGATCCAGAGACAAACTGAGACACGATGTCTAGTGCCAATACGGGTCGCAGGCTCAAGGATCTGGGGGTACCATGATATCAAGCGTAGACTAAAGATCCTCAAAATGTCCAATGCCATTCACTGTATATCCGTTTTTATATCAGTAACCTTCTTCTGGAGACATGCTTTAACAAAAGCTCAAAGGTACCTCATTTCCAGTGGTCTTACAGCACGTCGAACACCAGCCTGGATTCATTTGTCGTTTTAACAGGTTTTCGTCCTACTGGGTGTCTAACAAATCTCCTCATCAGACTAACCTAGTGGGAATGCCAATTTAGTTGCTGACGACCCGATTATGCAACAGGCTGTACTGAATTTCATGTTACCAGTGGCACTCATGAGAGACCTCAAAAGTAATCTGATATATGAGGGGTGCTGAAAAGTTCCTGGTTTTAAGGATGTCACGAAAGGCCTGGTCGGAGGCTCAAATTCCGAGTTGTTTTGCAGGGCTTAGAAAAATTGAAGGACCGCTGCGATAAGTATGTGAATCTAAGAGGGAAATATGTTCAATAAAATCATAGTTAACTGATCCTCCTGTATTTTACCCAAAGCCAGGAACTTTGCAGCACCCCTTGGTGTGTGTGTGTATTACAACAAAAATCTTAATTTGAGACATAGAGTTACCAAAAGTTTCGTTTTTTTTTATTATAGATATAAAGCCTTAAATATTACCAAAGGTTTCATATCCATAAAGCCAGAGCCTTGTGGACAGCTCGTCAGACTATATATATATATATATATATATATATATAT
>NC_068987.1:32089049-32098334 GCF_001194135.2 Octopus bimaculoides | reverse complement strand
TTTGTGTTATAGAACAGATAAAAATTTTTGTATTCGAAGTTATTTCATGTTAAAAATTGTCTTATTTTGATAATTTCAACCAATCTATTCAGTTGAATACAGTTACTGCTGTGGCGGTGTATATGGTATTAATCCCTGTTAGTTCTGACATTTCCTATGAGCTAGACTGTTCGTAAACACGTGTGTTAGTACATAGAAAATTAGCGAAAAATTGTTACAAACACAGATACACACAGCGTAAATTATTATATAAACAATATATGCGTATAAATTACCATTTTTCTGTAATTTTGTCTGCTTCAAAAGAAAACAAACCAAAAAAACCAAAGGAAATAATTAACAGGGAATAACATTTTTCTCACCGGCAAAAAATTATTGTTTACAAAAACAGCAGTAACTGTATTCAGCTGAATAGACGTCAGTGATTGGTTGAAATTACAGAAATACGACAATTTTAACATGAAATAACTTGCGATGTACAATTTTTGTTAAGAAGGCTAAGAGAAAAAGTTGTTTTATATGACACATTCTACCAGTATCCCAAGTTTGAAAGTGTTTCGTTAAGAAAACAAGTGTTGCCCGTCAAATCAGAAAGATCCAAAGAATGAATACCATAATGTTTTTCATAAGATTATTCTATAAAACTGCAATGTTGGCTGTTGGTGAGGCTTAGATCAGCAAAAATTAGGCAGATCATTATGATCAAAGTTTTCCAGTTGAAATTATAGTCTTTTTGAATATCAAGAGTGATATTATTCAACTTCTATTTTTTATAGAGAGTAGAGTATAATTCTTTCTAATTTTAGCACAAAGCCAGTAATATGAGAAGAAGGGGTAAGTCAATTACACCGACACAACTTCTTGACTGGTACTTGATTTCATTGACTCCGAAAGGATGAAAGGCAAAGTTTACTCCGGTAGTATCTGAACTCAGAACGTAAACCGGAAGATATGCCGCTAAGTATTTTGTCAAACGCGTAAACAATTCTGTTAGAGTATAATATGAGGGAGATGATGCTGGTATTTCCAGCATGTCTAGTACACACATTTGCTTGTGTGCTGATATTTTCGTCAAGTTAAGTGTGCGATAGGGTTTGTTCACCGCCTTGACCCAAAATACATCATTCTTTCACTCCTTGTCTGCTCTGCAATCTTAGTAATGGGATACGCTGCATATCTCAAGTTATAGGATACTCTTCACAATCTCAGTAATGATTTAATCTTAATCCATAACCATCACCACCCATTGTTTTGGCTTTAACAATCCTCCTTGACAAACGAAATAAAAGTTAATTTTTTTTTAAAATTAATAAATGAAATTACTAAACCTTTTTAAGTACATAACTGCCTGTAGAGAGCAATGCCACTTAGAAACAATAAAATATAAGTACAATTTGTGAGGTGTGGTGGTAATTTTTGTACAAGGAGAAATAACTATCAAAGTTTTTCCCCAGTTTATAACAATAATAAAATACTATCTCTTTATGTTCTGCAATATATTTATTGATTCATCGATTATTCGTGTAAAAAAGAAAAGCAACTGAAAATTATTTCATATCCTTTATTTCTTTTAATTATCATTGTAAGCAAGTGACTAAAAACTACATTACATTATTCAGAAAGCGGCGATCAGAAAAAAATCCTTACAGCATTGTGAAAAATGCATTGCAGTATTTGTTCCGGCTTGCTATGTACTGAGTTCAAATCTCGCCGAAATAAACTTTGCTTTTCATCTCTCCAGGGTCGATAAAATAAAGTTGTCCTTGCGTACTTTATCATAATCAATTAACCTCCGCCTCGCTAAAATTGGCCACCTGGTGCCGAAATTTGAACCATCAAATATATTTAATTTTATATTAATTCCTTTCCTTTTAAGTTAGAGAAAAGGTAAAGAGAAAACAATGCGGTTGAATCATTTCAAGATTTTTAACGAAATAATTTGAACATGGAGTGGATGGATAGAATTCCTGATGTGCTATATCTGTCGAAATTTATTTTAACACAAAGGATTAATAAACTGAAGAAAATTGAATAAGCAACACGGGATTATAATATATAAACAACAGTTGTAAAAACACTTATAGTCACAAAGATGTAGAAGAACTCATATCTAAACAAAATATTCATTAGCAAAAACAGAAAAAATGCTAAGTAATAATATAAAAAATACTTATTGTATAATGTGTGTGTGTGTGTGTGAGAGAGAGAGAGAGAGAAAGTGAGGGGGCATAATTTTTTTCCCCTCTGTGTATTTTTGTCAGTATGTATATGCCTGTGTAGGAGCTTGTTCTCAATATCAAACCAACGATATGTGCAAGTAAGAGCATATTTCTTCAACTGCATGTATGTGAGATTATATGCAGGCTTCCAGCAAGCTCTTTGGATTGCTTTATGTGAGTTTGTATATCTGTGTTAGAAAGTGTTCTTTACAGTCTGTAGTCAACACCTTGCTGTGTGAATGGGAACATACTTCTTATACAGGGTTTTGAGAGAATATAGTTTCTGTCAAGCAGTTAGTATTAGGTGACCAAATGTGACATAGAATGTAAAACAAAAAAATGTTCACACCAAAAGGAAACAGTCAGATAGGAAGAAAATAGCTGCTAATCGTTTTCCTTAAAAGTTTTCTATTCCAGCTACATAACAGAAACAGGTGATGATTAAAATTCAATATTTCTTACATTAGGAAGGGCATATAACCCTAGAGACATGCCAAAGCAGATGGTCAAGCTTGGCATAATCTTCTGATTTGCCAGCTCCTGTCAAACCCATGCCATCACGGAAAATAGGCATTAAGTGATGATGTTGATGCAAAAAGATACTTTCACCAAGATACTTTCAACCTTTTAGATACAAAATACTTTCATCCTTTTAGAGAAATTTCTTACAAAGAGATATTAAATACTCTCCAGTCTATTTCTTGTAGTTACCAATTTTGTGAGGGATGTAAAAATCATGAACTCAGTCCCTTCTTTCAGAATGAACAAATCAACAACAAAATTTTTTAATGGAAGTATATTTGTAACTGGAGCTCCAGGAGAGCAGTATCAGTTGATTTAAGTACTTGTTTAGATGTTCCAAGACCGGTGCCAATGACTGGTCAGAAAGCATTGGTTGTTTTTAGTTATTGGTCAAAACGTCCAGAGACTAGTATCAATTTGTTTATTTAGTCAGAATATCTAGACACTAGTAACATTGCTTTAACTTGGAACAGGAGCCCAAGTCAAGATTCAAAATCTGATTCAAAATGTTGGTTCACTGATCATTAATCTTGGCAAATCAGTTAATTAATGTTTTTGTTGATCTATTGCAGCATGGCAATATTGAAAATTATTTGTTCAATATTTTTCAATCATTGAGCAGTGTCGGTTTGACCTTCCTTGACCCTACAGTTCATAACTAACCCTTCTAACGTCTAACACAAAATAGACAAAACTGAAAGTTGGTGTCAGGTATCAGAACAAAACATTTTATGGCTGACTTTGGCCAGCAACTGCAGAGCATTGTTGCACCAGACACAGCCAAATCAAAGGCTTTCATCAAGATATTGCATCGATGAAACAACGATATGAAGGATTTTGGAATGCTACTGTTGAATGCTATACAGGGATGAACCTGAGGCAAAAAAAATAGAAAGTTCAAATCCCAAAGATTTTAAGTTGTTATGCATTTGAGTGTATTCTAACTTATTTGTACACAACAATTTAAATTTTGTACAATAAAAAGCCATGAAATTATCATATCTTGTATTCAATATACTTTATATAGACATGCTTTACATATCCTATAAGTTAAAACAGCAGGTATCATTAATTGGACTTCAGATTCGTAATCAGCATCAAAAATTAACCCAGAAATGTCAGTCAGCAACTCTGATGATTAAAAAGAGTTTCATTTTGTTGAACAGTTGGCACTCCGTCGGTTACGACGACGAGGGTTCCAGTTGATCCGATCAATGGAACAGCCTGCTCGTGAAATTAACGTGCAAGTGGTTGGGCACTCCACAGGCACGTGTACCCTTAACGTAGTTCTCGGGGATATTCAGCGTGACAAGGCTGACCCTTTGAATTACAGGCACAACAGAAACAGGAAGTAAGAGTGAGAGAAAGTTGTGGTGAAAGAGTACAGCAGGGTCCGCCACCATCCCCTGCCGGAGCCATGTGGAACTTCAGGTGTTTTCGCTCAATAAGCACTCACAATGCCCAGTCTGGGAATCGAAACCGCGATCCTACGACCGCGAGTTCGCTGCCCTAACCACTGGGAAATTGCGCCTCCACGTTGAACAGTATTATTAATTAATTTATCAGAAAGTCAAGTGACCAGCATCATTAAATGGGTGGAATATCAAGCAACCAAAATCATTGCTTTAAGTAACAGGTCAGAATGTAGGTTCAGTAAAGTGCTTAGTTTGGAGTCTCTGGGTTTTAATTCACAAATGCTTTGTTATCTTGCAGTGATGACTTCAATTTCTTGTGTAGGGTGTAACTTGAAGAATGAGCTGTATTAGAAATACCTGCTTCAAACTATACACCACAACACAACGTTTTCAGTGTTACATCTATGAAGAGTTGTATAAGAGTGTCTATTCATATCTAGCAATTAGTGATATGTAAATTTGTGATGTTTGATGCAAATTTAGCGATTGTTGTCATATAACATTCTAGCATTACCGTAAACAGAAACTCTGTGGCTTAAATGCTGATATTTTCAAACTGCTTTCTTATTTGATTTTGATTTTTTTTTAACTTTGAAATTTGAAAATCTTTGATTCTCATGAAAAGCAAAATTAGGAAGGAATAGAATAGCAGGAACAGCAGGTGTGGAAATCTGATTCAGTATTCATGAATTACTGAAATGAATATGTGAATGTTAAGAGTGTGAAGATTTGAAATATAGCAAAAAAGATGTATAAACTGTGCTTCCTTTTTGTATAAAACCCAGCATATTTTTATAATTGCAATAGATTATATTTTCATAAGATCAGTTACTGTTTAGCATGATAAGGAAAATTAGGTAATGAAAACTAACCTGCATATATGTAAAAAAAAAAATTAATAATGGCAAACAACTTGAAAAAAAAAAGGTAAGAAAGTATTTTCGCCAAATAACAGGTTTAATTATGCTAAATAAAGAAGTTTAGATGGATCTATTCAGATTGAACTGAGAAAA
This sequence comes from Octopus bimaculoides, assembly GCF_001194135.2. NCBI lineage: Eukaryota > Metazoa > Mollusca > Cephalopoda > Octopoda > Octopodidae > Octopus > Octopus bimaculoides. The sequence goes on along the minus strand of NC_068987.1, from coordinate 32,093,165 downwards.
ATATTATTTGTACAACAGCAATGAAGTGCTATTTGGCATTTAGTAAAAAATGTAGTATGTATAAAGATGAATGGGAATTAAATGAACTGCCAATATTGACCTTTCTGCATGCTGATTCACTATGTCATAGAAATGAAAACATTACAGCTTTGTATTGTTCAATAAGACACAATTCCTGCATGATAACATACTATAGCAATAAAATATGTTAAAAGTTCTAGACCATGTTCAGAATACTTCTTAGGCATTCAAATGTTGTAATATGTCATAGTTGAAATATTCGCCAATATTGTCTGTGAATAATAAACAAAAGATTTAGCGTGATTATCTATGAGGTTATATCACAATGATTGTCATGCGAGTTGCCATTCAGAGAGACAGCAAAATTGGCAGCAGGTGAAAGACTCTATTAGAGCCAAATGGCAAACTGAAAAATTACTCAACAATTTATTGTAGAAATTTAATACTAGAAGGATAACATTTTCATTTGAGGGACTTGAGAAAATACTTAATTTGATTGGTTGAAACAAGTTATGTGACTAGAATGCAATGCTTTACGTGATATCCAGGTTATATGGTGGCAATAAATTGTAGCCAGAATGGGCTTTGGCCAATCAAAATGTTTTAAAGTAGTTTGGAATATTTTGTGCCTGAATTATCATTTCCCACCAATAGAATTGCAGTTAACAGGTATGTAGTGACTGAACAAAACCAGTTAATATGCAGACAACTATTCACACTTCACATATTTATGTATATGTGCATCCATCAAGTAATGTGTGCTAAGGAGAGGAGAGAGAGGGTGTGTGTGGAACTTGTAAGCATTGTCATTGTATCTGTGTGTTTGTGTGCTTATGTTTGGTTGCTCGTGTGCACTACTGGTAAAATGTAATCCAGCACAATTTGTTGCATGGTTGGATCATTGCCAGCTAAATTAGTAATCCCACCAAGCTTGCTTGGTGAGGAGGAGGATTTTTGAAATTCAGAAGGATGAAAAAAAAAAATAAACATGTCAAAGAGTTATTGAACCCAGGAGAGTCAACAGTCACCCAGTATTGTGTATATCTGCATATTTAAGACACAAACAGGTACTGGATGTTCAGCAGAAACCCAACTCTCTATTGCTTTGTTTCAATGAGTAGAAAGTCAATATCTTATAATGTTGCTGTGAGATGAGTACCTCCAAGCATGATGAATTGCATAGATCACCAGGTTATCTTACTACATTCCCATTATACCCCCAGTCATCTGAGCCACCTTGCCACTGGTCCAGGAAGTCAGAGATGAGAGAATGAGGCTAGTTGTCCAGCACAGCCTTTCCCTCACTATAATTTAAGTTCAGTTCAAATCTAGATTCAAACTTCTTCAAATCACAAACAGATGGCAAATCTGCTGTTATGGTGATTGAAGTAATAGACACATCTGAAATAATGAAATTCCATCTCTTTCATAATTTCATTACATGGAAGGTGTTGTATAATCAAGAACAATCACAAATCTTTAGTCACTTGAAAGCCTTCATCCTCCATTGTTGTGGTGTATGAAATGTGAAGTCTGGGTCACCTCCAAATATGAAGGATAAAGACATATAATAGTAAAAAAGTATCAAAACAGAAATATGGAATGATTATAGATGTAGAATATAATACAGTTATACATGTTGTTAGTAAAGGTGGGGATAAAAACACTAATTTTTTTTTTTATACAACTGCAATCACTGAGTTCAGTCAGCAACAGCAAGCAATGGAGACAATTGGCTTCCATAGTTTTAAGCATAGAAATTGATATTAAAGAACATTTTCATAAAACAAAAACTGTGACCTGTTGAAAATGCTTCAACTTAAAAGTATACATAAAACACAGCCACTTTTATATGAAATGCCATTATACAGATCTGGTACTTTTAGTTGTCTAAAAATGCTTTGCATTTTTCATGAAAAATTTTGTGAGAACTGCTCCTTGTTTATCTATAAATTCATGTTTCACTTCTTTTATGATGTCATCCTTGGATTATATGTAACAGTATCTTTCCATTGCATTATTTCACTGCAAGTGTAATGATGCTGATCTGTCTTGACCTAACAGTCTATAACACTGACCCAAGCTTTGACAGTCAACTCTTATTACTAATTAATGAATTCAGCAGACAACTTCACCAGTAGATTACTGTATGTCCTAAGTATATTTTAATCAAAACTTTTTCTTACACATCTATATTTTACTGTTAGATATGGTTGATAATGTTTCTCAATCTATGCCTGTTCAGTTGTTAGCTATGCATGTCTCACTAAAACTGAAAAATATGTAATTACTATTGTTTAAAATTCAACAGCATAAAACAACACATTTAGTGAAGGATATAGTGATTAACACAACAACACCAACACCACTGCCACCACCATCACAGCCACCTTCATACATAAACCATGGCTTGTTCCATCACTATAACTCTCATTAATTATTTTGGAGGAATTGGCCTTAATCAGTTCAAACCCAAATTTGTTCAGGTTAGGAGTGGTCTACAACTTCAAACTGCCCGCTTATGTATTTCTAAAGTTGCAAGTAATTAAATATGTCAAACAACATGGCACTGAAGTAATTAAATATGCCAAACAACATGGCACTGAAGTAATTAAATATGCCAAGCAGCATAGCAACATACATAGATGAAAGTAAGTATTTTGGACCACTTCCAATTGAGAAAATGATATGAAGAAGTGAGAGAGTCTGTTAAATCTTGTGCGAAGAGGTAAATATAAATCTTCAGCTAAATGGCCCAGAATTGGTTGAAGAGATTAAAAGATTGGATGGTTTAGGGAGAAGATTAGGGAGATGAAAAAAATGGATGGTTTAGTCAGGTAGTATCATCAAAACTTCTTATTAATGAATCTAAATTTAAAGCAGTGGAAGGTCTAGATTATTTTTGTGGTGCTGTAGCTTTATGAAGAGCTACAGATTGGTAATGAATATGAAAATAAGAACAGCAAAATAAATACCTGAAGATTATAAGAACAAAATAATTGAAATTTACAGTTTTGTATTCAGAGTAAGAAAACAAACTGACTGAATTGTGTCACATCAGAAACATAGGTGGAATCATTGACATTTGATGCAGTATCAAATAGAAGAGTGGTTCTTAAACAGTTTGAAACCGCAGCTTGTGGAGATTTTTAAGAAGAAAATTTTGTGAAAGGAGACAAAATTCCTTCCTGGGTGGATAGATGAATTTTAAGGTTATGATTGAATAAAACCTCATGAAGGTATCTTGGTAACATAAAAAAAAGCCATCTCTACTTGTACAGGACCAGTTTTATGCTCATAAAACAAAGACTAGTAAAGAAAGGGTGTTGAGATCAAAGATGAAATGGCTGTGATCTGTAGGTTTAACATGCCAATTACAACTATTGCCTTTTATGAAACGAGTGGAATCCTTGGATATTTGGAAAGGCCAACAATTGCTCAGATATTTAAGTAGGCCTTAAAATCTTAGAATGCTATGAAACTGAAATGGTAACAGATTCTTTTTCTTCTATGTACTGTTCATATTTATGTTGCTTTTAATCTTTATTTGATTGTAATTCAATTCTAATAACTGTTGTGACATGTTGGTATAGAATTTATGAATAAAATAGTATTATAAGCCATTCTCTATGAAGCGGGTCTTGTATTTAAAGTCAACATATGAAAGAAAAACATATGTTCTAGAATAAAATATTATTCCATATTTATAATGTTTCCTACTGTGGTGCTTAGTTTTTCTTTTGTCAGGGATTAAAAAAGAGCTGTTTAAGCCTACATTTAATCCTCTCAAAATCTCTAAGTCAAGAACCTTTCTGACAAATCACAGGTGGCCATTTTATACCATATATGTGATAGGCTAATCTGAGATTTTCTCTTTATTCATCATCATCATCATCATCATCATCGTTTAACGTCCGCTTTCCATGCTAGCATGGGTTGGACGATTTGACTGAGGACTGGTGAAACCGGATGGCAACACCAGGCTCCAGTCTGATTTGGCAGAGTTTCTACAGCTGGATGCCCTTCCTAATGCCAACCACTCAGAGAGTGTAGTGGGTGCTTTTACGTGTCACCCGCACGAAAACGGCCACGCTC
>NC_068987.1:32084060-32085658 GCF_001194135.2 Octopus bimaculoides | reverse complement strand
CTGATCTTAAGTACTCTGTCACTAACGACCTCGATTACCTTATCCACCCATTTCTCCGCTAGAAGTATTCCTACGCCCCCGACCCCGTCAGTGTTCCCTGCCCAGAAAATCTTGTACCTGTGTTCTTTGCCTGTGAGGAACCTCGCAGAACCTCCTCTCCATCTTACTTCCTGGATGTAGCACATATCTACGCGTCTCCGTTCAAGCATCTCAACAATTTCACCAGATCTACCTTTCAGCGTGCCGACGTTGAGAATGCCAATCCTAACAGTATGGGTGTTGGGGGTGTGGGCCTGTAGCCTGGGAAGGGGAAAAGCAGTGTCGTGTACCTGAAAAGAAAACTTGCAATTGGAAGAATTCATCAAATTCAGAAAAACATTAAATATTAAAGGCAGAGTTATTAGTGCATGGGATAGAATATATTGTGCAATTTGTTCTGGCTCTTTGCTCTCTGAATTAAAATCTTGCTGAGGTCAACTTCACCTTTCATTTTGGACCAATTTAGGACAGTTGATTGGTAAAACTGTTAGGTCAGGTGAGATACCTTGTAACATCTGTTCTGTTTTTTTATGTTCTGACAGCAACCTCTTCAATGTCACTGGTATTAAGTCAGCAGCCTTTTACTAGCATAAATATTGGTATTATGGAGAGGGAAGACTTACATGCATAGGCAATTGTTAGTTTTCTTCAAAATATCTTGCTTGGGCCTTCCATTGCATGGTCAGTTATGACTGATGGATAGTCCTATATTAAATATAAAATACAATGAAATTAAAAGAAATATAACAATGAACTAAAACCCCTACAATATTCAATATGCTGTATTAGCTGAAGTTACATCACATCACTGCATTAAGATAGTGGAATGTCAAATTAAAAAATTTCATTAACTTATTGCCATGATGTCAGCAGCACAAATATATGTTGCATAAAATAAGTTTTACTAAGTAGAATATGTTTCACTGAAGAGTTTTAATAAGACTAGAACATGTCTGTTGTTTTCGTCTGTTGGCTTTAAATATAAAATCCACTTTATACTGCATGTTTTCAATTTAAAAAAAAAATGGATTAACTCATTTTATTGGAGTTATTTCTTAATTGTTGGTTTTAAATTGTAAATATCATTAGAGGAAGATTTTATCTACTACTGTAAATGTTTTAATAATCTTAATTAGTTGAAGGTTTTCAACTCCATGTATCACATGTGTGAAACCCTTCTGTTGGTGCCAAAGGGCATCCAGCTGTAGAAACTATACCAGAACAGTTAATGGAGCCTGGTGTGCTCCCTGGCCTTACCAAATTTGATGAAACCGTCCAATCCATGCCAGCATGGAAAATGGGTGTTAAATGATGATGATGATGAACACTCCCTTGATATATTCTCTCCCAGCCTCTTTTTGCGTAAACTTACTGCGCCTCCATCCTGTAAAAATAAAAGTGAAAATGCCAACTATACTTGATCAACAAAGTATATATGTCACTAAGCCATTTTTGGCAATGTATGAGCATTTCGGTAAAGTATACACACATATAGATCCATAAACATACACACATGTAGATCCATAAACATATACATACACATACATATATTCATAGGT
>NC_068987.1:32080349-32082697 GCF_001194135.2 Octopus bimaculoides | reverse complement strand
ATATATATATATATATATATATATATATATATATAAAACAATGAAGAAAAAGTGATATAGGTATCCACTTTATACTGCTCAACTGATTAGTGCTTTGATAGAACTTCAGGAATATAAAATTAAGGAGAGGGGAAAACAAATTCAAAGGTCGATGTATATATTCATTCAATCAATATTAACGAAATTTTCCATGGTATACGAAGTACATACATAGATGCATTCATCTATATGATATATAAAAATTTCTAAGAATTTATAAATACATACATATACACGAAAATTAATATCTATATAAAAATTCATATACATATAAAAAGTTATAAACACATAAAAAAATTCATAAATTTTTTTTTTTTCCCTCTCTCTCTTTTGGAGAGAGGCACAAGCACATACACAGACATATACACACAAGGCAGTAACTTCCGCCTACCAAATTCAATCACAAAGCTTCAGTCAGCTCGGGGCTATAGCAGAAGACACTTACCCAAGGTGCCATGCGGTGGGACTGAACCCGAAGTACTTGCAAAGTTCGAATGAAGAGGATGATAAAGTGGATGTAAAATGATTCATAAGGAGTCTGGAACATATATATATAAAGTCTATGTATAAAGTCTTACAACAGTTTCAAAAAGATATAGGTTGCTATGGGTGAGCTAACTCCAACCATAGCAATACTCTATATTTCTCTCATCAGAGTTAATAGAATCACTAAGTTAAAATTTTAAAAGAAAAGGTGTGTTAAATAAAAATCAAATGTTTGATTGGACCATTATCTTCGGGCATATGATATTAAACACAAAGTATAATATAAGGTATATTACAATGCTGTATATAATATAAAGTTTTAGAAGAGTCCATATGAAGAAAGGCTAAATTAGAATCCTATAGTTTAATTATTTTTGAAAAATTTAAACGTCGAAAGATATTTGTGTCTACAGGTAATTATAACGTCAGATATTTTTTTGAGTAAACTATTTTTGTTGGCTCGGATTATGTGGATCGCCTCCGTTGTGCATAAATCGCAATTCTTCATGTGTGCATTATATGGTGTGGCTTCTCTTATTATAGACAAATTCATACTGAATTTTTTGTTGTTCATTTTTAATCTATTGATATAGGTTGCTAGTGTAGTTGAGTTTTTTGTTTCGTGATGAGTGAACGAGTTTATATGCACCCTATATCTACTTTTAAAATCAATGGTACTACTTATGTAAAACTTTCTATAGATACATATAGATGAATGCATCTATGTATGTACTTTGTATACCATGGAGAATTTCGTTAATATGGATTGAATGAATATATACATAGGCCTTTGAATTTGTTTTCTTCTCTCCTTAATTATATATATATATATATATATATATATATATATATATAATTTTCAACAAGTGAAAACCATTAAGCACATTTTTTCTCTCTCTATTTTTTTCCTTTCTCTCCTTATTTTTCCCCTCTCGTCCCTTTCTCTTAATGAGCACAAGCTTGAATGACAGACTTTTCCATTTTACTTTGACCATTAAACCAATAGACCTGCTTGTTGTTCCCTCACCTGTTTTTGACTTTTGTTTTCTACAAATTTTGAACCATATATATGTATATATATATCAATATATATAATGTGCTTCTTTCATTTTCTGCCAACCAAATCCACTGGTGAGGCTTTGGTCAGCACAGAGTTAAAGTGAAGAACACTTGACCAACATGCCATTCAGTAAGACTGAACCCAAAACCATGTAGTTGGGAAGTAAACTTCTTACCACGCAGTAAGGCCTGCACCTATTAGGTTGTCAAGAAAGTTCTTGCAGAACTTTTAATATTGGTTTTAAATGATGTATTTTCAAATTAATTTTCATTAAATTACTTTGACTTTATATATCATTTTGAAGCCCGTTTTTCGCTCTATCTAATCAGGTCACTCTTTTTCTTTTTGAATAATTGGGCCATTTTTTGTTGAATACAACATGGACAAAAAGCAAATTCACACAATTTTCTTATTTCAGTTCAAGCTAGGCTGAAAAGCTGCTGAAACAGCTCACAATATCAACAATGCATTTGGCCCAGGAACCACTAATGAACGTAAAGCACAATGGTGGTTCAAGAAATTTTGTAGTGGTGACGAGAGTCTTGAAGATGATAAGCGTAGTGGTCGGCTATCGGATATTGACAACGATCAGCTAAGGGCTTTAGTCGAAGCCAATCCACGCACAATTGTTCAAGAGCTTGCTTCTGAATTAAACGTAACGTATACGACAATTTCCAACCACTTGAAAGAGTTTGGAAAAACAAAAATACTTGAGAAATGAGTGCTGCATGAACTGAACGACAACCAAAATAAACTGCCGTTT
>NC_068987.1:32073677-32078583 GCF_001194135.2 Octopus bimaculoides | reverse complement strand
TGTTAATTATGTCCAAATTCTGGTTAATAAAGATATTTTTGCTTGTATCACAGGTAACTGGGAAGTATGTCAATTTGACATTTTCATATATTAAATTTTGAATTATCAGGTCATCTCATAAGTTCTGTCCGATTTTACCTTTTTTTAAAATTGAATGAAATTTAATAGTATTTTAGAATGTCTAATGGAATTAAAAATTATTTTTATGCATTTGTGCATTTTTATGCATTTTTCCTCAAGGAAAAAAGGTTCTTCTTTCTATCTGGTGGGATTGCAAAGGAGTAATTCACTTTGAATTGTTACCACTTAATGCAACAATCAATGTTTAAGTAAATATTATTTTACAGAATAATAGAATTAAAATTTCTTTGATTAAAACCCTAACATGGAAGTATCCAAAGAGCATTTGAGGCACGTATTCTTTGAGTACAAAAAAGGAAACTTCGCAGCCAAAGCGACTCGAAATATACACTCAGTTTATGGGAAAGAATGCTTGAGTGAAAGAACTTGCAGATGATAGTTTGCAAAATTCAGAAGTGGAGATTTCAGCCTTGAAGATCAAGTTCGAACAGGACGCCCAGTTGAGTTTGATGATAAGCTCCTTGAGGCATTACTTGAAGAAAATCCTGCATTATCAGTTGAAGAATTGGCAATAAAGCTTAGTTAAAACCATGCAACTGTTCATCATCATCTTCAGCAACTTGGAAAGGTTCCTAAACTTGGAAAATGGGTGCCTCACGAATTGTCCGAAAGCAACTGCAAATCCTGAGTTGACATTTGCTCTTCTCTTCATTCTCGTGAACTCATTTCACCCTTTTTGGATAGATTTGTGAATGGTGACAATAAATGGATCTTCTATTGAAATAATAAACGTTGTAAACAGTGGCTTGGTAAAAGGGAAAAAGCTCAATCACAACCAAGAAAGGAACCTCATGGAAAAAAGGTTCTTCTTTCTATCTGGTGGGATTGCAAAGGAGTGAAGTGATTCACTTTGAATTGTTACCACCTAATGCAACAATAAATGTTTAAGTCTACTGTCAGCAATTAGAGCATTTGAACTAAGCTTTGAAGAAAAAAAGACCTGTTTTAGTGAATCGAAAAAGAGTGATGTTTCATCAGGACAATGTGCAACCCCACCTTTCAAAGATCACATCACAGAAGATCGAAGAGCTTGGTTGGGAAAAAATTCCTCCTCCACCTTATTCTCCCGACCTTGCTCCTTCAGACTACCATTTGTTTCGTAATTTACTATTACACTAGCCTACCCGTCATGGTATGACATATATTAAATATTTCTTTACAACTTTGATCACTGTTCTTCCTTCATCTTTCACATCTTACAACATGCTGTTACAACAACAACCATTACAATTAACGACCCTTGACAACCATTACAATTAATGACCCTCGACTGCAATGAAAAACTAACCGTTACAGATATTTCACTACTTTTGCAGCTCTTCATTATTGTGTACTTGGGTCACCTTGGAATGCATTGCAATCACTGGTCTGAGGTAATGTATGGAAATAGTGTAGAGTCTATCTGCTGATGTTCAAAGGTGCTGCACAGGTATAATGAAATTAAATTTTGAATTATAAGTGGTTTTGGTAATGTAAACATTATCAATGTCACATTTTGTTTATGCACTCATTAGCTTGGATTGAGGGATTCAGTTTTTTAACACTTAAAGGGACTTTTATCTCTGAAGCTATCCCACAGCTATTGAGCGCATAAACAAAACACAAGCATGTGACACAGAAAATTCTCATAAATATTTCATTTCTCCTCCACAAAGATAGAGAAACAGTTTAAAATTTCTATAACAAAATTTCTTAGACTTGCCCTGTTTGCTTACAACAGATCAGAAAAACAATTTGAAAATAAAATGAAGAAATCACTACATCATATCATATAGTACACAAACAAATGGAAACAGACTAGTGCTAGTGTATTCAGCACCTTAGGCTTGTACCACCATGGTGCTCCCTTCTCACAGTTAGGACTGCTTAGAACAGTTCGGCTTGTGATAAATCAATTTTTTGACAATACATTGTACAAATGATTGTAGTAATTCTCCATTGACAGATATGGATACAATAGCTGAGTTTAGTGAAGGTCCATGGCTCAGTGGTTAGAGGTAGTGAGTTCGATTCCCGGACTGGGCTGTGCATTGCGTTCTTGAGCAAGACACTTTATTTCATGTCGTTCTAGTTCACTCAGTTGTAGAAATGAGTTGCAGCATCACTGGCGCTAAGGCCTTTGCCTTTCTCTTGGATAACATTGGTGGCATGGAGAAGGGAGGCTGGTATGCATGGGCGACTGCTGGTCTTGGTCAAAGGTGGTCTGCCTTTGACCATAGGTTTGATAAATCCGTGCTGAGAATGGGCTAAACAACAACAACAACAATAATAATAATAACATTAACTGTGAATTCTGACAGTACCAAGCTGTTGTTAAATGATATAAACATTAACAACAATAAAAGCAGATCAACACAGCCAACACAGCCAACAACAGCTCGACTGAAACCACCACCTCTACCAACACAACTAACAATGAACCTCACAGTACACTACCTAACGGATCACGTTCACCCCTGAATTTGTTGGCAATGAAAAAAAAAAAAAAAAAAAAGCATCCAGTTTAACCAGCAAAACAGATGCGTCATTCTTCAAAACCAAATTCTGGTATAAAAAGAATTTGTAAAAGTGTGAGAACAAAGAGGACTTTTGTACTTTTAAGTCACAAAAAATTCTTGTAGATTTTATATATTGTTTTTTCAGAAAGGAGTATAGAACTTTCTAGTTTATTTAACATATTAATGTTGGTTAGATACCTGTTTTTATCTCACCCTACCAGTTCAACACTTCAAGTATTAGATCCCTGAACACATATAGCTAGGAAGACAACAAACATATATATTAATTGGCAGCTTTCAATTAACTTTTCAATATTTGATGTGTATTACCATTATACTGAAATTATGGAGAAAGTTCACAATTTCAGTTTGGTACTTAAGTTATCCATTATTATATTTCAATGGAAATAATTATAGTTATTTTGGTAATCTTCAAGTTTAGGGAGGTAAAAAAAGTAAATAAAAATATACAAGGGAGATAACTTAACGTCTTACTAGTATTATCCGTACTATTCTGAAATGTGTTTTTTTTTTTTAGCTGTTTATAAATAAACCACACACGTGATTGAAGTTAACTGTTTATATATAAATCACACACGTGATTGAATATCATAGTAACCGGCTGAGAAATTCAAAATGCCTTGTAGAAGACCGGCTACACAACAACTTATTGTTCCTCAAAATGAAATCCTCACTCGTCAATTAATATTAGAATATTGGAATATTAGTGAATTATGCAGCAGTTCAAGACACAAAATGTTGGAATGGTGTGAGCGCCGTCGGCTTATTAGGAATAAATTTACCTGCGAGGATTGTTTAGTACCATGTGGACTTGTTAAAACAAAAAGACACGTGTGTGATTTATTTATAAACAGCTAAAAAAAAACACATTTCAGAGTAGTACAGACAATACTAGTAAGACGTTAAGTTATTTCCCTTGTATATTTTTATTTACTTTTTTTACCTCCCTAAACTTGAAGATTACAGTTATTTTTATTGTTAACCTTATATTTAGCTTCATGTGAAGCCTGTGATTGTTTTGCTGTAATAACCAAACTTATTTTATTGCAATAAACAATTATTTCAATGTAACAACCACAGTTATTTTAATGTAATAACAGTTATATTGTAATGACAACAGTTATTGTACTGTAATAACTGTTGTTGTTAACCACAGTGATGTTACTGTAATAACAACAGTTGTTTGTAACATGTGTTTTAATTAAAAATGACAAATACTTTAAAAAATAATGGCAATAATAATGTTAATATAACAGCTGTTGTTATATTATTATTAATTACCAATTTCAGTGAACAGTAAAATTTAACTTTATCTGTAAAGATGACACTTTTTATTCAACAGTTTGAAAATTTTAAATATTCATTAGTAGTAGATAATTTTAGCAAAGCATAGTAACATCTATAGTTGGTGGTAAATATCTGACAAGAAGTCATTATTATCTTTTATTTTTCACTCATTTCAGTCAGTCATTTGACTGCAGCCAAGCTGTAGCATCACCATGAAGAATTTTTAGTTGGATGAACTGACTGCAAGGCTTGCTAATTTTTAAAGCCTAGTACTTATTCTTATTGGTCACTTTTGCTGAACTGCTAAGTTACAGTGATGTAAACATACCAACACCAGTTGTCAAGCAATAGTGGGGTGAGAAACACATACACAAAGACACAGACATGTAGATACACACACACCCACACACGCACACACACACACACACACACACACACACACATATATGATTTCGATATATATATATATATATATATATATATATATATATATATATATGTAAGAACGACCGTGCAAACTCAAAAAGGAGAAATGGTGACGAATGGAAAAACAGAGGACTCCTTTTATTTAAACGTGTCACACGGTCGAACACAAAATAATATATCTATGATGATATACAAATAATGTTATACTACGATAACACAAATAGCCAGTAATGAGACGATAGAAAAGACAACCGTATAAGATGAATAACAGAGATATTTATTGTAGCGTTAAAGATGTATGTGTATGTGAGAGTGTGAATGCGACATATAAGAACATAATAAAAGACAGGCCGTCATACAAAGAAAAGTATGTATGTGAGTGATACATGTATGTGAGTGATACATGTATGTGTATGTGAGAGTGTGAATGCGACATATAAGAACATAATCAAAGACAGGCCGTCATACAAAGAAAAGTATGTATGTGAGATATTACAGCAGATAGAAAGAGTCATTAACACGTGAGCATTTAT
>NC_068987.1:32072364-32073199 GCF_001194135.2 Octopus bimaculoides | reverse complement strand
CTCAAAGAGAAACTGAACCAAGACCTATTTGGCCGCCGAGTTAAAGCTATTTATAACAAACTATCGGCTCCCGAAGGCTTCAGAAAAATACTCTATCACGTGACCTTATTAAGGGCTGTGATTGGTCAGTTTGCGTTCTGGCGGGAACGGTTCGAAGAAGCTGCCGATTCGAATAATGATCAGTCACGTGATGACAAGGTTGATGTTTTCCGCTACGCCCGCGCTTGTTTATATTTAAATGAGAAGAATGGCGATAGCAGTTTTGTATCTAATGGCGATAGGTAGTTTCACTACATATATATATATATATCGAAATCGTAATTGAACCATATTCGATGACTGGCACCTACGTCAGTGGAGCACTAACAGCACCGTCCAAGCACGATCATTGCCAGAGCAGCTGTCTGGCTTCTGTGCTAGCGGCATGTAAATAGCACCATTTGAGTGTGATCATTACCAGCATTGTCGTATTGGCACTTGTGCCGGTGGCACGTTGGAAAATCATTCAAGTGAGGTCGTTGCCAGTGCCGCTGGACTGGCTCCTGTGCAGGTGGCACGTAAAAAACATCATTTTGAGTGTGGCCGTTGCCAGTACTGCGTGACTGGCCCTCCTGCCAGTGGCACATAAAAGCACCCACTACACTCTTGGAGTGGTTGGCGTTAGGAAGGGCATCCTGCTGTAGAAATTCTGCCAAATCAGATTGGAGCCTTGTGCAGCCATCCGGTTCACCAGTCCTCAGTCAAATCGTCCAACCCATGCTAGCATGGAAAGCGAACGTTAAACGATGATGATGATGATATATATGCACATATGTATATATATATATATATATAT
>NC_068987.1:32066884-32071686 GCF_001194135.2 Octopus bimaculoides | reverse complement strand
CAGTCTACATTCTCAGTTTTTTTCTATTTGAGAAAGTTTTAAAAAATTATACTTGTAAGGGAGCCGAAGTTCAGCTTGCCTGAGACACCAGCAACCCTAGAGCCAGTCCTGACTAAGATCATAATACAAATTAATAACTGTTTTCAGTTGTCTCCCTTATTCATTGAAAAAATATCAGAACTGAAACATGTCCATCGTTCTTTGTCAGCTATCAAAAAGCAGGCTATGCTTTTTTTAATTATATAAATTGTCTTAACTAATTCCTAATCTATTGAAATTATCTCCCTTCCCCTTCGAAAATTGCTAGCAGTTTCAGCTATGTTGTTTTCTTTTTCTAACCAAAAGGGACAATTCAGATAAGAAATTTTTTGTGTACGGCATTCACCACATTAACTGATTTGACTAATGTCGTTTTTTCCCCCTCTCACTATATAAGTTTAAGTTATTTTTTTAATACTCCAAACATTCAATAAGTAAACGCCTTATCTATCTATCTATCTATCTATCTATCTATCTATCTATCTATCTATCTATCTGTCTGTCTGTCTGGCTGTCTGTCCATGCATGTATGTATGTATGTATGTATCTATCTATCTCATTATATAATTAATTCTGGGTAATTATTTAATTAAGTCTTTGTCCGATACATTGACATTAATTGACTATATATTGACAAACTAGTGTTTGTTAATACTTTCCCCATTTAGACCACATATTCTTAAATGTTTACACAGACAGAGCAGTTAAAAGCATGGTGTTTGTTATGCGTTTGCTGTATTTACAACCTGTTTGTTAGGCATATATATTGATTACAACTAATTTCTTCTGATAGTGAAGAAACAAACTGATTCATTATAAATGTGATAAATCTGGTTTTGCATCTACCAATGGAAATTCAATGAAAACTAAATTCGAAAAGTAAATAAGACCAACATAAAAATCGTTTTTCCATTGTACACTAACAGACCCTATTACAGTTTAATTTCTTAGGAACGACGACTCTTTGTTATTTTTAAAAAATGAAGGATGCATTGTATAATGTAGCCCAGGATGGTCATACATAGAATGTTATAGGTATGTTCAACTGGGACCAATTAAACAACATTAATTTTAAGAGACGAAATACTTTACGTTATTTTGTAATGCAAGGGAAATAATTGTTGAGTTTTCTCCCTTTGTCAATGAAACTATGAAACCTACAAATTTACTAGATAAGGTGGATTTATTTTTTTAATAGTTATACACGAAAGCTTTATAGAATAACTTTTGTATTTCCTTCGATATTTACCCAGCTCTTGGGTAAAGACATAATATCAGCTTAACATCCTGGCCAGGTTCTATTCTGTCCAAGGACTACACTGACATAGACGCACACATGGTCGTGTAGTAAGAAGTTTGCTTCCTCCCACTGCGTGACACCTTGAGCAAGTATCTTCTACTATAGCCTTGGGCTGACCAAAGCCTTGTGAGTGGATTTGACAGATGGAAACTGAAAGAAACTGCCTATTGTGTATGTATGTATGTATGTATGCATGCATGTATGTATGTCTGCATGCATGTATGTATGTATGTATGTACACACTCACACACACTCACGCACACACACACATGCACGCGCGTGTACACACACACACACACACACACACACACACACTAGCTTAAGCTCACACCATATCACTTCATACAACCTTAACACTCTCTCTACTAGGTGTAAGAACTGCCCACCCACTTTCATTCATGTTGTCGATATGCCCAATGCACAAAATGCTAACACCTGTGCTGAAAATTTTTCTATTAAACCACCCACCCTTGACCCTCTAGTGTCACTATCTGAAAGCCAGATCTCTTACGACAATGCTCTGTACCAACATTCTCTGACCCTGGGCTCAGCATCTAATTGTAATAGTATTGATCCTGGTAATATAAACCCTGGTAACAACCATGCAAACACCAGTAACTCTCACAAGCTTTGAACTATTATGCCATAATAACGTAGGATTGCATACCCATAATAATAAATTTCAAGTCTTAGAAAATATTGGGTTCAATTGTTTAGACAAACTATTATGTCCACTTTCTGGTTGATGTCTAGCAATAAATGTGGTTTACAAATGTGATGTGACGGAGACCAATACTTATATTTATATCAGCTGCTCTGTAAATCTCAAGGAGCGCTTACATAAACACTACTCTTCCTTTAAATTAAGAGATAGGACTGGCAGGACATCTCTAGCCACAGATGTTTGGGAGCTCAAGGACGACAATGTTAAATTTGATTTGAGTTGGGACATCATTAGCATTGCTAAACTGTACTTAAACAGCAGATACAGGTGCAGACTTTGCTGAATTGAGCTGTTTGAAATTTTAAAGAGATCAAATAGTGAAAATCTAATAAATAATAAACTAGACCTTTGTCTTTCCTGTATACACAAGGATAAACTCACTTTTAAATATTTTAAGGACATTAAACAATTTTTATGATAGCTCCTAATTTAGGGCCAATCTAATTTACTCCCTCTATTGTTGACCCAAATGTTGATTGATCTGCTTATTTGTTTTTGAGTCCTTCTAGTCACATTCTTCTTTACCATTACTTTCTAACCACTCTTACTATACTTGCATGGCATGCTATATTGAAGGAACTAACCATTCTACTTGTGGTGTACCCAGTATTATGCAATAGTGATAGCAACGATATCTAACCTAGAAGCAGCAGCCTGCACAACCTAACCAGTTCTTTCCTAATTCCACTAAGTAAGTAATCCTTACACCAAGATACAGTTATTTTGTGCTGTGCTTGTTAAATAATAGATGGAACACACTATCCAAACCACTTACCTGCGACTACCTGATTCACACAATAGTGATTATACTATCTAATTAAATAATATCAACGCCACCTATATAACATTCTGTATTGTAAATCATTAGACTACTCCCTACTGCTGGCTTTCTTTAATATCTAATCTGGTATTTCTTCTAACTCTGTACTAGGTGTAGTTTATTATATAACTCCCTCCTTCTTTAAACTCCTTAATGATAAGTAGAACTCTACAATTACTACAAGATTTTTTTTCTCCAGGCAAACATGTTCCAATATTACAAGCAATCTCCACTAACCCATATACATATTCATTTCTAAAACAACACCCTACACTTTACCTGATAAATCATTCGTGCTTAACATTACATTTTCTTAAAAGTTAGATTGCCTTCATATCCTCCCCCAATTTTCAACCAATATCCACTGAATACCCCCAAATTCTGTGTAACTCCACTTCCTTTGTCTTTGCTAGCAAATTCTAAATTCCAGCCCTATGTTTAATTGGCTTGTATGCATTTATTTTTCTTCATTTTTACATTAGCTTTCTTTACTCCATATCCTTAATTTGTCTTAGGTCCTCTCCCAGATACCCACTGCTCCAAACCTACAATAATAAAATATCACCAACACCCAACTTCAGTCAACCTAAGAACCAGTCTAGTAGACTCTTATTTCACCTGGGTCACTGACCTTACACATCACATTACACCCTTTCACAAACTATATTCTTAACCTCAACGGCCATTTCATAGTTAGCCTCAACAGACTTCAGTCACATCCCTGTTGTATTCTTGGGATGTTCTTTTGTTTGTAAAATTACGTTTCTTCTGATGGTTATGGTTTTTTGTAATGGAGTTATGTTCTCATTCTTCTATTAAAAAGATGTGTAAGACACAGCTGCAATGAGCTGACAATTATCCACCATATGTTAATCATCATCATCATCATCATCATCGTTTAATGTCCGCTTTCCATGCTAGCATGAGTTGGATGATTTGACTGAGGACTGGTGAACCAGATGGCTACACCAGGCTCCAATCTGATTTGGCAGAGTTTCTACAGCTGGATGCCCTTCCTAATGCCCTTACCAACCATAGGCTGGAACCACAGGTTTTTTCAACCCTACTTGGTCCATATCTTTTCAAGTATCTGATTCTATCTGAATCCTTATCTTACTATATATATATATTAGACAAAAACAGATAACAAAGCCAAGGCTGTGAGGAATTTTTAGGACATTTATAAGGAAAGCTATATAGTCTTACAGCTGTTTCTGGGATATTATGGATATCCCTTCATCAGAGACGATGTGAGAGAGGTAAATGTTTGAGTTCGAAATAAGGAAATGTTATGGAAAAGGAGGAGACAGGGAAAATAGAGGGAAATAAGAGAATGAAAGTGGAAATAAAATATAAAGCATTGATTGTAGTTGCAGTTCCATTATTTGAGTAAAGTGGTGTATAGAAGTGATAAAATAGTTTCCTGTACATGGTATGCAAGTTCCGATAGTAGTTCGTGTTTTGTCATTTTGAAGTATGGAGCTGTGGATTCTGTGTTGCCCATTCGAAGGGGTTTTGTGGTGTGAATGAAAATTTGAGAATATATTGGTAGTATTTGTGGATAGATGGTGGGTGTGGGGGAGATGTGTATGATTAGAATGAGGAGATAGGTCAAAATGAAGAGAAGAAGGGAAAATGAGAGGAAGAAAGAGAGAAAAAAGAAAAAGGATAAAAGAGTAATGATAATAAGAGAGAAAAAAGAAGAGGGAGAGAGAAGGAAAAAGTGAAATGAGTGAAATGAAGAAATGAAGAAAGAGCGACAGAGGTGAGAAAAGGAGTGTTAGTTGGTGGTCAAGATAATGTGAGGGGAGGATGGGAGAGGAGTGGGAGAGGGGTGGATAGGAAGAGATGAAAGGTAAGGAGTGATTAAGCGTGAGATATGTGGGTAGGGGTGATATGATAGGGCTGTATTAAGGGAT
>NC_068987.1:32065577-32066381 GCF_001194135.2 Octopus bimaculoides | reverse complement strand
TCATACATATCCATAAAGCATTCATACATGCATATGCGTGTGCATACATATACATGCATACACACATACATACATGCAGGCACACTCGCGCCTACTTATAGTCACACACACGCGTGTATACAGGTACTTACATATACTTATATGCACATACACTCACTTGTATATATTTGTATATACATATGCATGCATGTATAGATACACTCACACACACGTACATAAATATTTATATATATACACATACATAGACCTATATACATATACATACATGAAAATACATGCACACACATTTACACACACACATTTACACACACACATGTACCTGCTTGTATGTCCAAATATGTAGTATTAAATGATTGAGATCCTTAAAGTAAGATAGGGGAGTTAAAAAATTAAAGATTAAAAATTAAAATGAAGATAAGGGAAAGTTAAGTAGGGTTGTTGGGGATTACCTAAAGGATGTTGTGGATATATGCTGTGTGTTTATTTAGGTTGCATTTAGATTTTTGGTTAAACCTGAAGGTATGAAAAAAGCAGTGGTTGCATGTACTTAGGGCATCATTATATTTATTTAGTAGTGTCAAGGAGTTGTGGTAAGAAGATTTCTTTCTTCGCCACATAGTTCTGGGTTCAGTCTTACTGTGTGACACCTTGGGCAAGCGTCTATTACTTTAGCCTCAGGCTGACCAAAATTTTGTGAGTGGATTTGGTAGATTGACACTGAAAGAAGCCATTGTATATATATATATACATACACACATATATATATGTATGTATGTATGTGTATATATATATATATATATATAT
>NC_068987.1:32062158-32065477 GCF_001194135.2 Octopus bimaculoides | reverse complement strand
TATCCTGGCCTCTTCAAATGCTTTCACTCCACTCCACACCTTTGTTCGCCATCCAACTCTTTACGAAGCAATGGTTTCTATATCTTCTGGAACCATTCCCAGTGACTTCATAGCAGTCCTTATGCCGTCCTTTTTTAGGTTTACGCCGATAGCGTTTCCCTTCTACAAGCTCATCATAAAACAGGTGTTTCGGCATGCGTTCATCTGCCATTCGAACAATATGGCCACACCATCTCAATTGGTTTCTCAATGCTTGGAAGGAAGGTATGTAGCATGTGATCGTTGAATTGACCATGACAGAAAAAGTTGTCTTGGTGATACCTACTCAGGAGCCTATGCAAAGTTGCAGAAAATGTATGGAGAGGAGTGTATGAGCCGCACACAAGTGCACGAGTGGTTCAGACGCTTCGAAGATGGCTGAGAAAATTTCGATATTGACAAACGTTCTCGGAGACCAGCAACCAGCAGAACTGAGAAAAACATCGCAGATGTGCGTGCAACTGTGAGAGAAATTTTCGAATCATCATCCGTGAGTTATTAGAGGATGTGCGGATTAGTAACGGTTTAGTTCAGTCCATTATCATTGAAGATTTGGATATGAGATGCGTGTCTGCCAAGTTTGTGCCAAAACTGCTTTCAGCTGACCAACAAGACACTCGAGTTTCAGTTGCACAAGATCTTGATTGTGTCGAGAACGATGAAAACTTTTTGAAAATTTTGCGTAGGCCTCTGAGCGGATATTAGCAAAATTTAATACAGATTCTCTGCTCAACTTTCTCTGTCATTGTCAATGTGACGATCACACGCTACACACTTCCTTCCAAGCACTGCTGTAAACAGCGAAAGTGAGCTAGAACGTTAAAACTTAGTACTCATGCATAGCAGCGTTCAAGGTCAATTTGTTCCAAGTGGTTCTACTCTTCATACTTTAGCTTCAGTCCGGATACATAAAGGAAATTATGGAAGGAACACATCCAGCCAATCAATACAAGTTCCAAAACATAATTTAAAACACACAACGAAATAAATATACAATTAAATTTATAAATCAGTGAACAACATTACAGGTGAAAATCATATGTGAAAACTATGCATCATGTACGTTGGGTTCAGGTACCGAATGGAGGAATCTATCAAATTATTACCATGTAGGATTTCATCACGAAGGAAACCATCCTGATGAGGCGGCCATTATGTTTCTGTATTTGGTATAAATAAAACGCCATTTATACATTTATTGTACCCCTGAAACGGCCGTAGATGATATCCTTTACCCGAATTCACCCGAATCTGTATATATTTATTTTATCTACCTATTTACCCCTGAATTTTTAAATTTTGAACTCTCATCCAACATATAAGCATCAAATTCTTAATCGATTCGAACAGTTCATTTTGGAAGCCCTTACCTCGAATTTTTATCTCTTTATTTGTCACTTCTCATCCACAAAGGTCCGTGCAATTCATTCGGGAATTGGCCCAGCAGAGCTCCAACCAGGTCCTTCGCGACTCATTTAAAGCCAGGAAATTTTCAGCACCCACTCGTAAATGTGAGTTCACTGAGAACAATTGTAGTAGTAAAGCAATTTACTCAATTCTTTATATAAAAGGCTGAAGTACTCCAGGCAGTATTAAGAGTATCAACTCTATATACCTCCATTTAAGATTGTATGTGAATATACGTTTATATTAGTATATTTGCTGCTAAATAAAACTATTGAAGGAACGTTCTTTAATTTATACATAGAGGAATTGAATGAAATATCCAATAACAACAATGAATTCACATTGGAACCTATTATTTCTCAATCAAAGTTCCAACATATCGAAGTAGGGAACCAATATCTTGTATCATATTAGCCAATCCTCCGCTATATATTATGGCTAACACTGATCATTCAAGATTTAGCCTAGCCACAGAAAGAAAATATATCTGTTTTCTACCAAACGATGTTTTGATTGGTTGTTTATACAAATAATTTTACTACATTTCAGTGAAAAGCGTGTTCATCAGCGCCAAATTACCCACCAATAATACAACCCCACAAGTCAAAGAGTACAACCGTCCTAACTGCGGAACTTGCATCCTCCTCTTAGAGGGCTCAAAATACAAATTTAAGCCAGGTCAAACTTTTACCATAAAATATGACTTCATATGTGCTTCAAAGACCTTAATCTATGTTCTCAAAAGTGGAGGGTGTGCTGAGGATTACATAGGTCAAACTAGCTTAACTTTGAGGGATAGACTTACGGTGCACAGGCAACAAATCCGGGACCACTAGGAAAATTCTCGTAAGCAAGCACCTAGACTAATGCCCCGTAGACATAAACCCTAAATACCAAAGCAATGCATTGGAAACACTTCAACCCAATTCCGTTTAAATAAGGTAAACATACTAATTAAAAAATATAAATCACAGCTGAATATCCTTTAGAAATAAGAAAAAGCCGTAAAAAGAAAAGAAAAAAGACTAAATTTCAACACAAAAAACAACTAGGAACAACAAACAAATTTTTTCTAAAACTTTAGTAACAATCTTCCATCCGGGTTCCGAAACCACAACTCCAAATCACCATACAAACACCAGTTGATGACGTCACCTACCTCTAGTCCAATGAATTTCTACAAACACCAGTTGGTGACGTCACTTAACTCCAGACCAATCAAAACCGAACTTCAGAAAATACAACGAAATGACCCTTTATTAGAAGCAACCAACCGGAATGACTTATGGCCGTCTCCACAAGGAAACCAACCAAGCGGAACAACAAGCTTGACCACCGCAAAAAACTCCTCACCAGTATTTTAACGAATCAAAAATCAGATTCGCTCGCGGAAAAAATTATAAATACATCTGATCCCAAACCATGCCACTACAAGCGAAAGCGTCTATGGAAAGAGGTTCAGAGAAACTGTAAAACAAATTCCCTTTTTTTACTATTTTCATTTTTCTCTTATTCTTTTCAGTATGACTTGTCGACCGCCACTAAAATTAATGAACTTTGTATATTTAAACAAATTGATATACAGTTTTAATATTATTGACTGCTATGAACATTCAAACTTGCACCTGTCCTCCTAATTCCTAATGATAAATTTATCTGTTTTGAACATGTTAATTTGTCAACATTGAAACTTTTTAATTTGTTAACATTGAAACTTTTAAAGATGTTTTTCTAATTCATAATTTAAAACTTTTACCATTGAAACTTTTAAAGATGTTTTTCGAATTCATCATAACTTTAAACTTTTACCATTGACAAACAAAAAATATTGCTGAAACTAGTTTGGTGTATATGTAAATAAATGTATTTTAAA
>NC_068987.1:32060399-32061898 GCF_001194135.2 Octopus bimaculoides | reverse complement strand
TTTATACTTAAATGATACTGTTTTATACAATATTATCTCGAAAGAAGAAGATCTCATCAGGACAGATTCCTCTAAGAAAAACCAGACAAACCTCCGACACTTACATACATTTTCTCAAATAACTCCCTGCACAAATGAGTTATGGTGTTCCAAAATATTGACTTTTAAAGGACTTTTCTCTAGGCCAATAGTGACCAAAACCCTATCTTAGTTATATAAAAGTCTCTATTATATTGTTTTGTAGAATGAAGTTTATAGTATCATGCAAATGTCATTTACCATATTTTAATGTGTACAAGGAACCCTTTTTTGTCAAAAATTAGGTTAAAAATATATGGGAGTTTTTTTTATACATGGATAGTATTATAATCCCTTACAAAACCTTCTTTTCTAAATTTTAAGCCCCCTAAATTAGGGGGTTCATTATACACGTTACAATTCGGTATTTAATATCATTTCAAAGTAAATTTGATCATCTATTACATTACTGTACAGCTCGATAGTTATTTTACAATGTTATAGAATAACAACTTGTAACAAATCCTGACTACAGTGGTAGCAGAAACGAAAACTCAAGAATATAAACCAACATTAATTTTGAACTTTGATATCTTATATATCACTTAAACATTAACAAACAAATCTTATATATATATCACTTAATCATTAACAATACAAATTTTATCGTACTTTATGGCTCAGACTACATTACTACGTCACTTAGTTGCTATATGAATCGGAAACTTGCAGTTTGTACGCTTTTCACAGAAATTTAGTAAAATTATTTGTATAAACAACCAATCAAAACATCGTTTGGTAGAAAACAGATATATTTTCTTTCCGTGGCTTGGCTAAATCGTGAATGATCAGTGTTAGCCATAATATATAGCAGAGGACTGGTTAATATGATACAAGATATTGGTTCCTTACTTCGATATGTTGGAACTTTGATTGAGAAATAATAGGTTCCAATGTGAATTCATTGTTGTTATTGGATATTTCATTCAATTCCTCTATGTATAAATTAAAGAACATTCTTTCAATAGTTTTATTTAGCAGCAAATGTACTAATATAAATGTATATTCACATACAATCTTAAATGGAGGCATATAGAGTTGATACTCTTAATACTGCCTGGAGTACTTCAGCCTTTTATATAAGGAATTGAGTAAATTGCTTTACTACTACAATTGCTCTCTGTGAACTCACATTTACGAATGGGTGCTGAAAATTTCCTGGTTTTAAAGGAGTCGCGAAGGGCCTTGTTGGAGCTCCAAGCTTCCGAGTTCTTTTACAGGGCTTAGAAAAGCTGAAGGACTGCTGAAATAAGTGTGTGAATCTGAGAGGGTAATATGTTGAATAAAATCATTAATTTATTGATCCTCCTGTATTTCCTTTTACCCAAAGACAGGAACTTTTCAGCACCACCTCGTGTGTGTGTTTTTTTTAATGAAGTCTGGGAACATTGAAATGATGCGATTGTTTCTTTCTTAGCCTG
>NC_068987.1:32049906-32060000 GCF_001194135.2 Octopus bimaculoides | reverse complement strand
TTATATTGAGATTCTTCCCTGCGACATGCTAATCACATGTCCGTAGTACTGGAGCTGTAACCGCTCAATGCAGAGAAATAGCGGCTCCACTAGGAGAGACTCCCTGATTTCTGAATTACGCATCCTGTCGTGTAATGTTTCTCCAAGAATCTTTCAGAAGAACTCCATTTCGCCAGTTTGCATTGTTTGATAAATTCGTTCGTTCCCGGACCATTTATTTTAATCCTTATTTTTCATCAACAATTTTAATAAATCAGTCAATAATATATTCTTCTTTGTTTACGACTTCTTATCAACATTCCACTCGCTTGTCAATGCCTTGACGCTAGAATTCACAGCGTCTTAACTCGAAGAATTCATCGAGTCGCGTTTTCAGTTTCTGTTGTTAATGAATGAAATGCCTCGCAGACTGTTGGAAAAACACCATAAGGCGCTATACCAAGAGAATACGATGGGTACGGTAGCACTTCCCAACTAAACCCTTAAATAGCGTTTTCGGTCAAATCAGCGATGTGAGAGCGAACATTGTTGTGTCGAAGAAGTTCGTCGAGTCGCCATTTCAGCTAGATTGCCTATCGAATGAAGGTGACAGTTAATAGTATCATGAAACGATCCGGTCTGCTGGGCCAATTCCCGAATGAATTGGTGCAGGCCTTCGTGGATGAGATGGCTCAATCGATCGTCATTGAATTTAACAGGCTGACCGAATGCAGAGAGTCTGTGAGATCGAATTTCTCTTCCTTGGAGCGTGTAAAATCATTTTTGTTCAGTTCTTTCAGTAATAGCGTCTTCTCTGTACACAGTAGAAATGTCGCGTGTGGCTTTGGCAGCTTTGAGAATTTTGACTGAAAGCGAAGAGAAGCAAGTGTTAAAAAAGGCACATGCTTTTTCTACTTGGCACTCATCATATATCTGAAAAGAAATAAAAATTCATTCAAATTAAAAAAAAAAACGATAGGCAAAAGTTGTTGTGGAAGAACAGAGCAAAAGAAAAAAACCCAATTAAACTCTAGATGAAGGTATTTTTCTTGTTAATTCAAATAGCACTGGAAAGAAACGAACGAATTTATCTGACAATCTAATATGTACATTTTGTTGCTCATGCAAGCCTTTTACTGATAACACTGTGTAACAAAATTTTTATTTTACGTCTTTGGTCAGAAAGAGTTATTTCTTATTTGCTTCTATTTAGAAATAAAAAGAAATGACAACTATTCCTTTCAAGCTTTGCTTTTGTGATCTGGACATCACCGTTTTGAAACTGATGTATTCTCTATCACATTTCAGACAAATTCAGTATTGAGTTGCTGAAGCAGAAATATCGTATAGCAAATATTCTGCTCAATACAACAGATTTTCTTGTTAGTTGCCTGACCGTAACCACTTGAGCATGTCCCTTAGCGGCTGACAATATGTGCATCTCTGATCATGAGCAGGAGTAGTGGGGGATAAATGTAACAAAAACGTTTGAAGGAAATATTAGCCATATTTCATACTTTCTAGGGGTAAGCAAATAGGAAATAACAGTTACTACCCAAGAACAAAAATCGTGTTACACAGTGTAATGTTTGAGAATGTTTAACATTATATTACATATTAAATAAAGCTGCAATAAACCAAGTGAATTTATTTTCAACATTATGCAACTATTATAAAGCTCATATTTACAGTCTCTTTGATTTAGACTGTAGAATTAATTACATAATTTGTGTTTTTATTTCCCTGTTCTGGTATTTATCCTGCTTTAGTGCACAATCGGTTTATTTTGATACCGAAATGACTGAACTGTTTCTTTAATTCGCTCTATTTGACAATGAAATGCTATCTGCCATTAACTGGGTGCTGAAGACTGTTTCCTGCTAGAAAGAAGTTGAAGGTAGGTAGCGAGGTTCGAATTCAGAGTGTAGAGTGTTGGAACAAAGATTGCGCTACAGTTTATCTGATGCTGTAACGACTCTGCCTATCAAACGCCTTAATAGCATTACTTATTTTTATACTACTTCCAGTCCATGAACTGTGGTCATGCTGGGGCACCGCCGCCATTACGTGTATAATAACCTAAATTCCAATCTTGATATTTTCTTTCTAATGTCTTTTCGTTGCAAAGGTAGCGGTTGGTCAAACAAATTTCTTGTTGAAAGGATTGACCATATAAATTGCAAAACTGCTGACAGGTCGCTTTCTGAAATTAATCGAGATATAAAGGACCACCATCACCACCACCACCACCACCTGATTCCTCTTACATCCAGCTTTTTTTCTCAATCCATTTGTGTTCTATCGTCCGTGTATATGGACATTACACATCTAGTCTGATTACTTCATTTCTTTCTAGCGATCTCAAATTTTCCGCATTCAAGACCCATGTCTCACCACAATGTAGCATCTAATTTCATACAGAGGTGACATACAATTGACCTTTTTCTCATAGAGTGAAACTTTATTACCAGCCGAGGTTATGGCTCCGTAAACTTTTCCTTTCTGTTACACTGTTTATTAGGTCACCTCGGTAACAAAAGATATTAACTACTTCTAATTAGCTTTCTGAGTATTTGAAAGAATGTATTTCCCATAAATTCTTACTATCAACTACTCTGTGTGTCAGCCACTTTCGAAGCATATCTTCCATGTCAGTCTACCTTTGATCTCACAATACCTCTTGTGCATCCGTAGAATGTCAACCTAAACCTTTTCAACACGTTGAGCACATCCCTTTCCATGATGGCAGTAGAATCCAGTATTATCTCTTACTTATTAAAACTTTAATATTTGCTAAGTTCACTTTGAGACCTCTCGATTCTTGTTTTATGCTTCTAAGTTCGGAAATTCTCTAAGTTTCTACTGATCCACCAATAAGGAAAGATCATCAGCATATAGTAATCCTCGTAGCTGGTCAGTCTTAAACTTCCCTGGTGTTTAACAATACCAAAGAGCATTTTCTCCTTTCGGAGCACAATCAAGACAGGATCAGTTTGATTGTGTTTGTGGCGGCCCCATATTTTCTTTATCATTCTTTGGTGTTCATGTAACACTAGATGGGTCAAAACATTTGGCATTTAGAAATCAAATCCATCATTTTTCACTACCTTAAATGGAAAATCCTGGTTGCGAGATCATTGATGTGAATAAATGTTTAACCTGTAAGAGAAAACTACATTTTGTCGTAACTATAATTTGAACTCGCACCAACAAGATTTATTTCTCACTTAAATTAAATGAATTTAAAAATAGGAAAAACTGGCAAGGGGAAGTAAGGGTGAGAAACAATATGAAAAAAAAGAGAGGGAGAGAGAAGGTAGGAGAGAGAGAAAGAGTAAGAGAGAGAAAGAGTAAGAGAGAGAGAGAAAGAAAATGAGAGAGAGAGAAAGCGAGAGGGAGAGAGGGAAAAAGAGAAAGCGAGAGAGGGGGAGGGAGAGAGAGAGATGGAGAAAGAGAAAGCGAGAGAGAGAGAGAGAGAGAGAGAAAGAGAGAGAGAGAGAGAGACTTGGAGCAGAAAAATTCTAATGAAAAATAGGAAGTCGGGTAGAATAGAAAAACAGATTTAGCATTGTGGTAGCAGCAGAGAAAGGCGATAGCTACATAGAAAAGAAAGAGGAAAGATAAGCTGGAGACACACACACACACACCAAATATATAATAAATCATATTTATACGTTTGGAATATTGTAGGGCAGTTTTTAATAGCTGTTAGAGAAATATATATTGGAGGTTTCACAAGCATCTACACTAAACAGGTTGACATTTGCTACTTTTATATACCAGCTCCAGTCCACAATATTTGGAAAACCATAGCATTTGTTAGTGATATTTTCGCTGGAATTCTTTGTTCAGAGTCTTGTAAAGCTGGTGACAGGTCAAGAAGCTGCGTTGCTTCATGAAATAATTCTGTCACTGAATTGGTAAATGTTAAGTCTGTTACAGAAAGAAGCTGAAATATATAAATATTTTACATCTATTTAAAAAGCTGACTACTTTCATTCCTCCAGTATAGAAATGGATGGTCCTTAACTGTAAGTGACAACTTACAATGTTTGATAAATCACTAAACAAGAGTCGGTAAACTTGACTTAACCAAAGCTTCAGGGTGTTGTGTCACAACATTTTCGTATATATATATGGCTGCTAGCTGTATTAATATCTAGCAGTGAAAACGTCTTTTTCTTCTCGCTACTAGCTTCGGTATTCAACTTCAGAAAGTGCTGACGTGCCTGCTAATCTTCCACAATTGTTTTCTTCCAAGAGAAAACGTTTCAATAGATTGAAATCTGATAGAACACCGAACTGATGTGAAATAGAAATAACATGTTTGTTTGAACAGCCACTATACTCTATTTGTTCAGATTTGAAATGTATATTCTAATATATTGAGTTTGTAGTTTCACTACTGCATACTGGTTTGTACTCACATATTTCTTTTAATTCCAACACATGCACAGATGACACTGAGTTACAAATTTTAACAAAAGTTTTGTTTGTTTTATTATTTTGAGTGATTTTAATGCAGAATTTTGTGCTGATTTTAAAAATGTGTTTACTTTTTCTCTACCATAGACCATTTGCGAGATATATCGAATTATGCTAATAAACACATATCATCATACATCACATATCATATACTTAGCAACTCTTGTGTAAACAAAAGCTCTAACATCACTTGATCACAGGTTGTTGCGTGACGTAACTCTTGCTGTAAAACATTTTTCTACTCTATTAATAAATCATTCATTCTTAAAGTTTATATTCTATCTCCATTATTCGTATAAGAGTATTGAAAGGTTTAAGTAAAAAGGCAGTGTCATCACCGCCTTCTGCTACACACAATAGATTCAACAGAGACGTCTCAGTGCTCTCGTGGCTACCATAACCAGCAAAAGGAAGTGTTGCGCTTTTGTCTCTCATCCCTCCATTTTTTTGTCTGGCATTCCATCTGGTTTTGGGACTGTTTGATCACTGTTTGACCACAAGCACTGTACATCACTTACATTTCTTCCTTTTTCAAGTTTTTATTGTAAACAAGAGGCTGCAGGATTTCACCAAATATATTCTGTTATGTGTGCGGATACTATGTTGGAAGAAAGCATGTAGCATATAAAATTGTGAAAGGTGCTAAGTACTGGATTGTTTATAGACTGTATTTTGGAATGAGTATGGGTGATTAAGGAAAACCATGGGCCCCTCATGTGATATGTGGAACTTGTAAATCAAATTTAGATGGATGGCTTAGAGGTGCAAGAAAAGCAATGTCTTTTGCCATCCCAAGAGTTTGGCGAGAGCCAAAAAATCATCAAGATGATTGCTATTTTTATATGGTTGATATATCAAAGTATAGAAGAGTTAAGGGAAGAAAAGCCCTTCTGTGTCCCAGCATTTAATCTTCAAATGCGCCTGTGACACATGATGATAAATTACCGGTTCCACGACTGTCAGAAAATGTTAGTACATTCTATTAAAATGTTAATAACAAATTTAAATTTCATTTACGGTAACAGAATCAATTTTGAAATAATATCCGATTACACATAAAATTCTTATTACGGTTTCAACTACTAAATGCAACCTTTTAAATTTTTCCAGGTAGAGGATATGATGGAGGCCTCAGCAGGAGAGTCTGAAGGTGGCGACAACGAAGAAATGGACTAAATAGTTGAGCCAGGAACGAGTACCTGCCCACACCTTCCAAGTCAACGTGAACTGGATAATCTCATTAGGGACTTGGGTCTCATTAAGCCAGGAGTTGAGCTTTTAGCATCCAGACTGAATGAATGGAATCTCTTGGGGAGGGACTGCAGATTAACAGCATACAGGAGGTGCCATGAGGAATTTCCAAATATACTTTGACATAAGTGTGGATTTCTGCTTCTGCAAAGATATAAATAGTTTGTTTACAGCTATTGGAATTTATCAATGGCGTCTTTTCATAGATAGCTCAACAAAAAGCCTCAAAACCGTTTTATTACACAATAGAAATCAGCATCCATCCCTGCCTATTGCATACTCGCTACAGATGAAGGAAGAATATGACAATGTAAAAGAGCATCCTGAGAAAGTAGACTATGATAAGTGTAAATGGGAGGTTTGTGGTGACTTTAAAATGCTTGCCTTCTAACTTGGATTACAGAGTGAGTACTTTGAGTATTTGTGTTTTCTTTGCCTATGACACAGTAGGGCTGATCATGAATATTACCAGAGGCTGAGTGGCCCCCACGAGATAACCTCCAGCTAGGAAAGCTAAATGTCATGACAACCTCTTATAGAGCCAGCAAAAGTGTTTTTACCTCCACTTCATATAATGCTGGATCAGGTCAAACAGTTTGTAAAGGCTTTAGATCGTGGTGAATAAGCATTTCAAGAGATTCGTCTACTCTTTCCAAAGCTATCTGAGGCGAAAATTAAGGGTGGTATATTTACTGGACCACAAGTAAGGAAAATGCTGAGATCAGTAAAATTTGAAAATTTGATGAGTGATCTAGAAAGAGAGGGTTGGTATGCATTTCGAGATATTGTCAATGGATTCCTTGGTAACAACAGACCCAAAATACAAGCAGCTCATGGCAAAACTTATTGAGAGTTATAAGAATTTAGGCTGTAGAATGTCATTCGCATTTAGACATTTTTCGTGAAAATTTAGGTCGAGTGAGGAACATGGTGAGAGATTCCATCAAGATATTGTAACGGAGAAAAGATACCAAGAAGATGAGACACTACAATGATAGGGGACTATATATGGTCAATATATGGTGCGTACAGATATAGGAGCTCACAGTAGGAGAGCACAATCTTCGGTGCATTTCTAGTAAAATCTTAGTTATCATAGTTTTGCTTACATTTCTCATTAGCTTGAAAATAAATATTAGGACAAAATATTTTTAGCTCCTATTAATGTACAATGTGAATAAGTTGAATAAAGTATATCGCAGCTAAACTTTATTCCCATTCTCTAGAAAACCGCAATTATCTCCTAAAATATCGATTCTATGCAATATTCAAGAGTAGTTTTGAAATCAGGCGAAAAAATTACCTTAGGAACACTAAAAAGTTTAGAGGAGCAAAAATTGTGTTACCCAGTGTAATAGGTAGGGACAAATGTGAGTTTTTCTAACTCCTCCTTCAGAGTGATTTAGCTACTTTAATTCTGAAATTTATTGGTTTCAAATTTTGGCATAAAGCCGACAAGTTCAGGTGAGGGTGTAAGTCGATTACATCAACCCCAACTTAATTTATCGACCTCGAAAGTATGAAAGGCAAAGTCGACGGAATGTAAGGGCAGAGGAAATGCCGCTAACATTTTGCCCGGTATGCTAATGATTCTGCCTGTTCGCCGCCTTAATTCTGAAAATTATTGATAAAAATTAGATATCTATATACCCCAAAAATTACATAACCCATTTTATGTTATAGCCACATCCATGTCTGTGTAGTTCAGAAGTTCTCTTCGCAACCAGATGGTCTTGAGTCAAGTCCTACTAATCATCGTTTTGGGCAAATGTCTTCTATTCATCTTTCCTTTTATACAATAGACAGTGGTAGGTAGAATTTGAACCCTAACAACACGTGTGTGGGGCAAGTTTAGCATTGATTCGGTCAATGAAGAGACAATAACAGTCACGCCATTAAAAATATTTTGTTGCTCAACAATCATACAGAAAGCACTAAATTTGAGCAAATGAAGTTCAGGATTTGCTACTTCTGAATCAGAGACATTATGGGAAGCTTTAGTCGAAGACTAGTAGACAGTCATTTGAAATAAATACAGTCGTATACTCTTTTGACTGGTCATACTGACGTTAGAAGGCGGATCTATTTTAAAACGGGGGCCACATTTTTCATTAATGTTTTACGTAGTGTTTTTGGTACGGAAAGACTTTCAAACTTCGTATACTTATCTATTTTGTGTTATAGAACAGAAAAATATTTTTGTATTCGAATTTATTTCATGTAAAAAATTGTCTTATTTCGATAATTTCAACCAATCACTGACAAGTATTCAGTTGTATACATTTACTCCTTTGGCTGATTAAGCGATGTAAAGCGTATTTAATCTCTATACCTTCGTTTTATTTGCTTTTTTCATTTTAAATTTGCTTTAACCCTAACCCTAACCCTAGGGTTAGGGCTAGGGTTAGGGTTAGGGTTAATTGTTTCAGAATCGTTTGTTTATGTAGTCGGGACTTAATGTATATCGGCTGAATGGACGTCAGTGATTGGTTGAAATTACAGAAATACGACAACTTTAACATGGAATAACTTATGGATTTCTTTTTTTTTAAAGAAGACTAAGAGAAAAAAATGTTTTATATGACACATTCTACCAGTGTCCCAAGTTTCAAAGTGTTTCGTTAATGAAAAATGTGGCCCCCGTTTTAAAAAAGATCCTAGAAGGCTTTTGCTGAATTAAACGATTGATTCTTCGTTACTATTTTTCGTTATAATATCACTTAACTAATTTCAGCAAGTTAAGTCTCTTCCCTGGAAATATGAATTAAATTGATCCACTTTACTTTCAAAATGGTGCGTATACAGATTATCCTTCACGGATTACATGGCCAGATGTATTTAACTAGAAACCAACTTCTAATAGCACCCTAACAAAACAGGACATGGCTGAACTAAACATGTGTCTTGAAGTGAGCTCCGTCCGATGAATTTCTGGCACACCATCTAAAATCCTGGATAACAAGTTTTGCTATTTCCCTTATACTCTGGATGAATCACAGGTAATAATCTTTGCTAATACAGACACAAGGACTGAAATTTTGAGGTCAAGCAAATAATCGATTATATCGATTTTAGTATTTGATTGCTTCTTTATTTTATCGATCCCAGAAAGATAAATGGCAAAGTCAACTTCAGTGGAATTTGAACCTACAACATAAAGAACCGGAACAAATACTGTTTGTCCGATAGACATAATGAGCCAAATAATTATTTCCCATTTAGGAACAAGGTCAGCAGTTTTAAGGGGAGAGGTTTAGTTGCTGTCATCGACCCCGTTACTAGACTGGCACTTTATTTTATCGACCCTGGAGGGCTGAAAGACAAAGTTGTCCTCGGCGGGATTTGAATTTAGAATGTAAAGAGCTGGAAGAAGTACTAGTTTAAAATTTTGGCACAAGGCCAGCAATTACAGAGAAGAGGCTTAGTCGATTAGATCGACCCAACTACTCAACTGGTACTTATTTTATCGACTCTAAAAGGATGAACGGTAAAGTCGGCCTCGGCAGAATTTGAACTCAGAACGTAAAGACGGACGAAATACCGTTAAGCATTTTCTGCCTGTTCGCCGACTTGAGCCAGAAGAAATACTACAAGGCATTATTTCCGACGTTGTAATAATTCAGCCAACTCATCGCCTTAGTTCTGTTCACTAATAATAATTTCAAATTTTGGCACAATGCCAGAAAGTCTCAGGGTAGGAAGTAAGTCGGTTACATCGCCGCCAGTACTTAGCTGGTACTTTATTTTAGCAACCCCAAACGGATTAAATGCAAAGTTGACCTCAGTGGGATTAGACCCCAGAACATAAAGAGCCAGGATTATGCTCGCTAAGTATTTTCTCCGACGCGTAAACGACTCTGCTAGCTCGCTGCCTTTCTGCCAGTTACTAACTAGAAGAAAAGGAACTGTATTTTTAAAAAAAGTACTTTAATAAGTTAGTCGGAGGATGAGGAAGAGGAAGAGTGGATACCCATAATCTTTGTCAGTCACTCTCCTGATTTAATGAGATTAATGTGATTGATAACCAGTGCGAACATCTGTTGATCAATGTTTGCTGGGAAAAGGTGGACGGGGAGAGAACTGTGGAGAGTGTGGTCCGAATGCTGGTCCAGCTAAACATTTAAAATGGTATAAACATCTAAATTGTGTTAAAAACGTTACGGTTTATTGGAATCGGAACTGAGTGGGGCCTTGAAGTCCTGTATGAAGTTATGTTTGTGTACAACATACTTGTAATGACTTTACACTTTTTTTTTAAAACAATAGAAGCTAAATATATAATGATATTGAATTTCTGTGTTGCGTAGAAACCTGTGAGGATTATAATTTCATAAATTGAGATCATATTCTCCTAGAATTATATATATATATATATATAT
>NC_068987.1:32042171-32049434 GCF_001194135.2 Octopus bimaculoides | reverse complement strand
GGGGGAATGAAAAAATATAAAATCAGACATTAGTGTGGGAAAAATTGACTTGGAATCCAACAGAGAGAAGAATATTGATTGTTAAACAGCAAAAATTATCCAGTTTTTTTTTTAATTAGTAACCACAATTACAATCGAGTTAAAGTCGAGGAAAAATATTTTGCAAAAAAAAATCTCCTGAATCTCTTTCAAACTCTCTCAACTTCAACAACAACAACAACAACTATGCTGACTAATTTTTACTACCAAAGATGATACAACAATACCAAATTCTGATGATGCAATATTTGCAATGTAATGGTTTCAAACAGACAGGAAGAAAATAACGAGAAATCAGAAATTACTAATTTTGTCCCAGTTATTAATTTTGCTCACCACCATATATATTTGTATGTACACATATACATGCTTATAGCTTTTTTTTTACTTACCATTTTTTCTTATTATTGCTTCATTACTACGTATCTGTAATTGCAATTCAATACTGAGGACATTTTTATGTAAATGACGAATTGCCGATGAAATCGAGGCATTAGGCAGAAAGTAAACCAAAACGTGGACCCATCTGATGCGATCTTTCGTAGAGAAGATTGGTGAGAAATCTGGGCTTTGATGGGGTTGTAATACATTCAAATCCGTCTAAAACATTAGTATTTCCATGACTATAGTTAAATGTAGTGATGGACAAACTTAGGAATTTTTTTATTAGATGCGCCTTCTTCCGGCTTGTTTCTCTCTTGATTGCAGTCCTGGGGAAACCGTAGTTCCTGTTTGGGTGTTTGGCATGCAGAGTGTTGCTAGGTGCTTATCGTCCTATATCAGTCTTGAAGTGCAGACGGTAGGTACATTCTATAGAGAATTAATGGCTGGTGGATGATGTTCAGAAAATTGTTCTGGATGTCGTTGATCTGGCAGTACAGAAAATCTTCGGTGTAAGATAAACTCATACAGACAAGGCAGTGTAGATATTCGGGCTCGCACGACAAAACTGCTCTTTACTTGTGCAATATCCAAGATTTGCTAACTTGTGGAGAAATTTGAACTCAGAAGAGGGATTTCGTTAAATACTACAAACCATTATGCCCAGCGCTCTACCAATTCTAACATATACTCACCTATAAATATTATATTAATAATATTGACACTTAGACTCAAAGTTTTAGGGGTAGGGGAAAATAGATTAGTTCATTCCCCTAAATATATTTGAAAACATTTTGTCAGTCTCGGCAAGATGAAAAGCAATGTTGACCACGACGGAAACTGAACGTAAATAAACGTAACTCATTACTGCAGTATAAGAGTATATTGCCCTATCGATTATGATTACTCCGTTCACTCCTCTCTAAGTTAGAAATATGGAGACATAGTTACAGAAGACGTGTAATTGCTGCAAGCACCATATTGTTTTAAGGATTTTATAGGGAATATATTCGAAGATCTTTCATAGATTTTGATGTTGTTATGGTTATTTAACACCACTTTCTCTTGCTGTTCTTTAGTCGCAGATCAAAATATGCGCAAATCAAGTTTACTTATGATTTAATACAACCCAACGGTGATTATCTTGCCATTTTTGAAGTATGTGAGACTACATTATCTAAATATGCTCTTTCTTTTTTTAAGACAGTAGGGAGTGATTTGCTATTTCGAGCGACCTGGATGTTCACACCCCATGGAAATGGGAGATGGTATATCAGAGTATACAACAAAGAGGGAAATTATATGCTTTATTAAAATCACTTAAAAAAAAATAAAAAAGAACTTTATTATTTTGCTGTACTGTATATGACTCAATAAAACAAAAAGTAGTAGTTAGAAAATTAATATTTTTATTTTTCATATCTGATATTACTTTTTTAGGGGTGCGAACATTTCATCAAACGTTTTCAAGCTTTCAAATGGTGTACTCCAAAAGCTTCCTAAGCGCATTCGAAACAACCGAGCAAACTGTCCTGTTTCATTACCCTTTTCTTTTCATCAAATCACGTCAATTGTGGAGATGAAGAATAATTGCGACCAATCTTATATTATCAAAGACAAGCTGATCTCTGTCTGTCTTTCTGTCACAAGATATATGTGAAGGAGGGATAGAAGGAGAGGAGAAACATTTGATGAGAGAAATGAGTGAAAGAGAGAAAGAGAGTAAGAGGAAAAGAGAGAGATTGATAGATAGAGATAGATAAATAGATAGATAGATAGATAGAGAGAGAGGGAGTGTGTGAAAGATAGATAGATAGAGTGTTGCCACAGTAGTAACAACCAAGTTTCGATAAAAAACGCGGGAATTTTAAGTGCAAGTCTGTCAATACAGCGCAACACAGACTTCAAATAAAGACTTTCACTATATAACAGTATAATATCAGGTCATCCTATAAGTTCTGTCCGAATTTTATATAAAGAAAACAAGTGATAAAATGTTATATTTAATTGAAATTTAATCAGCTTTCCTTGATTATCTATGACTTCCTTACATCTACTTACAAGCTTTTTAATCCCATCAATGTAAAACTCTTTTGGTTTCAAAACGAAGAACTCTGAAATGTCAGTTTCTACCTCCTCCTGGCTTGCGAAAGTTATGTCTCCCAAATGATTCTGTAAACTACAAAACAAATGGTAGTCGAAGGAGCAAGGTCGGGAGAATAAGGTGGATGAGGAATTTTTTCCCAACCAAGCTCTTCGATCTTCTGTGATGTGATCTTTGCAATGTGGGGTCACGTATTGTCCTGATGAAACATCACTACTGTTTGATTCACTAAAGCAGGTCTTTTTTCTTCAAAGCTTGGTTCAAACGCTCTAATTGCTGACAGTAGACTTGAGCATTGATCGTTGCGTTAGGTGATAACAATTCAAAGTGAATTACTTCTTTGCAATCACACCAGATAGTGAGAAGAACTTTTTTCCATGAAGTTCCCTTCTCGGTTGTAGTGAGCTTTTTTCCTTTTACCAAGCCACTGTTTACGACGTTTAACATTTCGATAGAAGATCCATTTTTCGTCACCAGTCACAAGTCTATCTAAAAAGGGTGAAATGAGTTCGCGAGAATGGAGAGAAGAGCATATGTCAACTCGGGATTTGCGTTTGCTTTCGGACAATTCACGAGGCACCCATTTTCCAAGATGACGACGAACAGTTTCCTTTCCAAGTTGTTTACTTTCCGAACCTTTCCAAGTTGTTGAAGATGATGATGAACAGTTGTATGGTTTGAACTAATCGTTATTGCCAATTCTTCAACTGATAATGCAGGATTTTCTTCAAGTAATGCCCCAAGGAGCTTATCATCAAACTCAACTGGGCGTCCTGTTCGAACTTGATCATCAAGGCTGAAATCTCCACTTCTGAATTTTGCAAACCATCTTGTACAAGTTCTTTCATTCAAGCATTCTTTCCCATAAACTGAGTGTATGTTTCGAGTCGTTTCGGCAGCAGAGTTTCCCTTTTTGTACTCATAAAGCATTATGTGCCTCAAATGCTCTTTGGATACTTCCATGTTAGAAAACGTTTAATCAAAGATATTTTAATCGTATTATTCTTATTCTGTAAAATAATATTTACTTAGTTTAAATGTACACAAATGCATAAAATTAATTTTTACTAATTTTTAATTCTATTAGACATTCTTAAATACTATTAAATTTTATTCGGTTTTAAAAAAGGTAAAATCGGACAAAACATATGGGACGACCTGATATTAACTGGTCGTGTTCTCCTTCACACACACACAATTGTTGTTTTGGTTGTTAGTGTATGTGTGTATTTCTGTGTGCGTGGAGGGAGGGTTCTGTATGTCTTTCAACATATAGACAACGCAACACAGACTTTAAAAAACGTCTTTCACTATAAAACAGGTTGTTGTTGAGAGAGAAATACTGTGAGAAAGAGAGAGAGGGGAGGGAGAGAGGGGAGAGAGAAAGGGAGAGAAACAGAGAGAAGGAGAGATAAATAGTATGTGTGTTTGCTTGTGTTTGTTAGATAGATAGAGTTGTCACTATAGTAGCTAACGAGACTTTCACTATATAACACTACTATTACTTAGCCATATATCATACGAGGCAGGCACATAATTAATTATTGTTACGCACGGCCAGCCAGAGCTTTAAAAGGCAAGATATTGTTCATTGAATATACTTATTCTGTAGAATATGAAAAAAAGTATTTTTTCAAACTGTTATTAATGTTCGCCGTAAGTCAATCTAAACATAATTTGAACCATTTATAAAGGTATGTGCATGATTAACAAATATTTTTACCAGCTGCGCAGCAACCCAATGTTTAATAACTATGTACTGATGGAGTTCTTTTTAAGGTTAGCTCTATTAAGTGTTCTATGTCGTTAGTAAAGGATAAGGGGGTAAAGTAATGATAACAGACAGCTTTCATTACAGAGAGGCTTTGGATTTCAAGAAGATTGGCAGCATAGAAAATGATTGGGATCCGCTGGTGTAGAGTCTTTCTTTTTGGTGTGCGTCGAAACAAAGGTAT
The DNA here is from genome assembly GCF_001194135.2 of Octopus bimaculoides. Taxonomy (NCBI): domain Eukaryota; kingdom Metazoa; phylum Mollusca; class Cephalopoda; order Octopoda; family Octopodidae; genus Octopus; species Octopus bimaculoides. The sequence goes on along the minus strand of NC_068987.1, from coordinate 32,044,955 downwards.
TTTTTAACAACGTCATCAAGAATCTATGTTAAATTGTTCCATGCACAAGAAAGTCGAGAAAACACAACACAATACTTCAAATAATAGAATAATTAACTGGAAACTTATCAACAACATTTGTTTCCAACATAATTTCCCGCAAAACAATCTAATTAAGCCTTTATTTTTGTTCTATTGTTTGTTTTGATTTTACTTCTTTAAATTTTACCGGGATCAAAATCAATTTTATCATCTTGAGTTGTGTCAGTGTCGATCCTTCCGCCCCACCGCTAATTTCCTCTCTCATCTCCATGCTGGCTTTAATCGATGCCTGTTTACAGAATTTAGCATTTTTGAGAAATCTTAGAAGCTATTATTATTTATTCGACAAACTTTTGAGTTGATTTTTAAAGACATGAGAAACTGATTAAAATTCACCAACTGTTGTATTCTCTCCTTTTCTCTCTCTCGCCTGTTGTACTCTCCCGCCCCTCCCTCTCTCCCCTGTAGCACTCTCTCACTCTTTCGTCTCATTTATGTATTATAAAGACTTCATTAAATCCAGTTGTTATTGTTAATTTTGTGTGTGTATGGTGTGTGTATAACTGTGCGCATGCGCGCGTGTTTGCATGTGCATTTGTATGTGTTTTGTATGTTTGTGTATAGTTGTATGGCAGTGTATTTAGGCACATATATACATATAGTTGTGTGCCAGTATGTGATGTGTATTACTCTGTGTGTAACGCAGGCTGTTGATATGTAAACCTACGCATTAGACACAGCAGTTGGTAAACATTGTACATTCCAGTAAACTTGGCAACCGAATGATGTTTAAATGTGTAGTAAATGGCACAAGAAGAAGGCAGATGGTCGGATCAATAGGTTAAACAGATCAATAACATCATATACTATCAGTGACAGTTTGTCATGTAGTTGGACAAGACAATTATCTTTTAAATCACCCAATCAGTACAGAAGTACTGTTTGGTAGTGACAACTTACTGTTATAGGCAGCGGGAGCACAGTAATATTGACGAGTGTTCCATTAATTCGCAGTATTCGCAGTATTGAATTCACCTTTTTCTCTGATCAACTTTTCCCGTTATCACACAACCGTCACTTATTGATTCTGTTTGTTAGTTCCAGAAGTTCCAGTACATGTTTGCTCCGTTTGATGGTCCCACAGTTTATGACTCCATTTTCCAAAATATCTATTCAGTTTTAGCAGTTATTATTAATTAGAAAGAAAGAAAAATTCTTGAGTCCGTAATGTTAGTGATTACAAAATATAAGAGAATGAAAAGGCGAGGAAGAGTTTCTCTAACCTTTGTAGTTTATTCCAGCTTAATGGCTTATGTGTTGGCACGTAGCAATTAATGTTAAACTTCGCCCCGTTGCTAATGTCCATGTGCTGTAAAAAAAAGGTGAAATTTAGCGCATCGAGGGGCCCTTTATAAGAGAAATTATATGCAAAACAGGCCTTGTTCTTTCTTCGTGATACATAAATTTCTATCATTGGTTTCAAATTTTGGCACAAATTAGGGGCAGGGTAAGTCGATTAAATCGATCCCAGAGCTCAACTGGTATTTATTTTATCAACCCTGAAAGAATGAAAGGCAAAGTCTACATCGGCTGCAATAGACCAATGATAAAAGGCGTTCAGATATGTATTACCCGTTTAAACCCAACTAAACCGTAATCAAGTAGAACTATGATAACAAGGTTTTTTTTTTTATCATCATAAAAAGGACTTATATCATCACTAATTAATGATCTCTTGAAGTTCGCCTTCCAAATACAATGCATTGCCTACAAGAGCGCCGTCGTGACGCATGACATGTCTTGGAGATCTTTTAGATTTAACTGGAATATTCCTTATATCAACAAAACGTTTACCTCTGAGTCAATAAATACTGAAGTTGATAAGTATTTAAGTTAAATATAGGTCCATGGTGAGAAGTTTGCTTCCCAACCACATGATTCCGGGTTCAATCGAACGACGCAGCACCTTGGGTAAGTGCCTTTTACTAGATGACCGGGCCGACCAAAGCCTAGTTATTGAATTTGATGCATGGAAACTGGAAGAAGCTCATCGAATATGTATGTTTGTATGTATGTATGTGTGTGTGTGTGTGTGTGTGTGTGTGTGTGTGTGTGTGTGTGTGTGTGTGTGTGTATGTCTGTCTGTCTGTTTGTCTGTCTGTCTGTCTATCTGTCTGTCTGTCTGTCTGTCTGTCTGTCTGTATGTATGTGTGTGTGTATGTGTGTGTGTGTAATGACAGGTCGTTCTCGAGTGCTATTGGTAACACGTAACCTAGTACAACCTATCCCATAGTCAGCTCATCGGCAACTAAACTGGTAACCCCACCAAGCTTACTTGGTGAAGATGGTGATTTATAATGTGTATGTATGTATGTATGTATTTTGAGCAGGTATACGCAGAGATGCACAAATATTCGGGTTGGTGTTCGAGGGCCACTGGAAATGAAGGCTAACTTGTAAATGAAACCCGTTGTTGTACTGGGCAATTGTCTCTAGGCCTCTTGGTATTGGAGTGAGAGTTGTTATAGTGTTGTGCAATCCGCACTCGACATAAAATCCTTGCACGGACATTGCTGACCTCTCTGTTAGCGATGCTCATTGTCGTCCAAAGAGCAGATAGCCATCATATACATGTATACATGTATGTATGTATGCATATATGTATGTACGTACGTATGTATGTAAATATATATAAATAAAAAGATATATATATATATATGTGTATGCGTGTATATATATATATATATATATATATATATATAT
>NC_068987.1:32040230-32041508 GCF_001194135.2 Octopus bimaculoides | reverse complement strand
TATATATATATAACTATCTCACATCGACTCTGGTGAAGGGATATCCCTAATATCCGAGAAACAGCTGTAAGACTAACTTTCTCTTTATAAATGTCCTGAAAATTCATACAGACTTGGCTTTGTTGTCTCATTTTATTTAACACACACACACACACACACACACACACATACATACATACACACAGAGAATGACGGAAGTAAATAGACACCCTTATAAAATTTATTAAAATTTATTAAGAATTTATTAATTGTTATAATGTGAATATTTAATAGTCAGTAGACATGCCATTTGCATTTTTCAATGCAAGGATCCTATTAGGCATGTTACTGCTCATGATGAATATTCTCTTGTGGAATTTCTTGCCAAGTTTCAAGCAGTAATCTTAAAAGGTCTGATATTGAAGATGCTTTCTTGTTCTTTTTATGAAGTGTCCTGTCCGTTATGTCCCAGAGGTGTTCAATAGGGTTCATGTCTGGTGACTGGCTTGGTCATAGAAGCTTTCCAATGCCATTCTCATCCAACAGATCTTGGGTCATTTTAGCCATGTGACAAGGAGCCTTATTTTCCATACATAAAGTGTCTTCTTTAATCATTTCATCACTGGAGAAGATTTGAAGGAGTCGTTTCTGCAATATGGACACATGTTTATCTGAGTTTATGTTTCTTTCACACTCCACTAGCTCTGATAAATCATTGCTCCAAATTGCTCCCCAGACCATCATAGAATAGCTGCCGTGTTTCATTGTTGGCTGCACTCCATTCACATCAAATTCTTGATCACAAAGTCTCCAGATCCACACTCGACCACTGTCAGGAAATGCAGCAAATCTGGACTCATCAGAGAATAGGACAGTGTCTCAAAATGCTAGTGGCGTCTCTACCACTCACTTGCCCAATCTTTTCTCCGCCTATGTATATATACATATACATACACATATATATATTTACATATATAAATATGCATATATATATTTATACATATACATATATATACATATATATATGCACATATATATACATATATATATGCACATATATATACATATACTCATATACATACATACATACATACATTCATATATATATATATATATATATATATATATATATACACATATATATATACACATATATACATATACATATATATACATATATATATACATAAATATACATACATATATATATGTATACACGCACATATATATATATATATATATATGCGCATAAATATACATAAATATATATATATCCATAAATTATATATATTCTTATAT
>NC_068987.1:32038493-32040109 GCF_001194135.2 Octopus bimaculoides | reverse complement strand
TATATATATATATATATATATATATACATATATGTATATATACATATACATGTATACATATATACATATATACATAAGAGAAAGGAGATAGCGCGCTTGTGGGCCAGTGGATAGAGTGTTTTCTTTGAAGAGGAATGCCAGTTGTTGAGTGCGGTCCTACTTATGTCTAAGGTGTGTTTTCTCAGGGAGAGATTCTCTCAGATAATATAACCCCAAAATGGAGCGATTTTGAGGGCTCTAGTACAAAGCTTTTCTCGTTTAAAGGGAATGGCTGTGTTGCGATATTGTTTTCTTGATGTGAACTGCGTTTGTATCTTCTTACTGTTGACAGCGATAAGATTTGCATATCCCAATTGGAAGATGTCTTCAATATGTTTCTGTTCATGGAGTTAATATGGGTGTAATGTGCAGTAGATAATGTGTGGTCAAGGAATATTAGGGAGGAAGGAAGGGTTGTATCACTTTAGTAAGAGTATATGCAGTTGGATGTGGTGGCAAATGAGGCATTGACGTGTAAATGGAAGAAAGTATGGGACAAAACTAACCGCCTCTTTCTCTACTGGCAGATGCTTTTGATGTAAAAGTCGGTGGTGATTTACGACAATTTATTCAGAATTCCTGATAAAACCTTTGTCCTTTTCCTTCGAAACGTCTGAAATTGAATGAAACCACAGAAGCCATTAGTTTTTGCTCTTCAGGTTAAATAAGCATCCAAGGGAAATTTGGCACTATGATTTTGTATCGCAGCTTATTGCCATTATGCATTACATTAAGGACTCTAATAATGGTTTCAAGTTTTGGCACAATGCCTGAAATTTCGGTGGAGCGGGTAAGTTGATTACATCGACCCTAGTACTCGACTGTTGCTTATTTTATCGACCCGGAAAGGATGAAAGGCAATGTAGACTTCGGAGAAATTTGAACTCAGAATGTAAAGACAAACGAAACACTGCTAAGCATTTTGCCCGGTGTGCTAACGATTCTGCACGCTTGTAGCCTTATCAAGGACTCTAATAATGGCGTAGCTGATGCTTTATCCCATGTTCATGTGAATTCTCTTTACTCCAATTATTCTTTCAATTTTGAAAAATTAGGTATGGACCAAGAATCGGATGAAGAACTGCTACAACTAAAGAACTTTGTGTCATCTTTAGAATTTTGTCTACTTCCCCTGCTGCTTCCACGAAACATATTTGGTGCGATATATCTACTAGTCTTGAACGACCTTTTGTACCTTCTAAACATAGACGCTTATTTTCTTTCTGCTTTTCACAATTTATCTCGCCCTATTGACAGACTTCTTTAAAAAAAAAAAAGCTTTCATTAATGCAAATACACCTAACATCACCACATCTTTACATACAACAAAAATACGAGGGTAAGCTGAAAAGTCATAGGCTGACTATGAAGGAATTATGCTTGAGCTGTAAAATTTTGCATGGCTTAATCTGAACTCTCCTTATTAATAACTGCATTCTTTCTTTCCAGCTAAACTGACACATGACTGTTTAAAGAACACTTCAAAAGGAAAGTAATTAGTTACGACTTCTCTTGAAAATGTGCAAAATTTGGCATCGTGGTGTTATCAAGTATCTACAGAAGAAAAGAGTTTACCC
>NC_068987.1:32031938-32038483 GCF_001194135.2 Octopus bimaculoides | reverse complement strand
ACATAGTTGCTACATTAGGGGCTGATGTTCCAGCTTTGCCAACAGTGCAAAAGTGGACAAACTGAATTTAGGAGGAGAAGGCAAAGTATTGAAGATGACCTAAGGTGTGGACGTCCTGTAACTGCCAGCACCGAGGAAAACATCGATTATGTTCACCACATGGTGAAGGATGAAAGGCGATTGACTATAAATCAAACAGCCAATGCTATTAGCATATCCTGTCAGAGGGTTGAGAATATTCTGTACAATGAATTTTGCATGTCGAAGGTTTCTGCACGGTGAGCGCCACGTTTTCTGACACCTGATCAAAAGCCCATCAGGTTGATCACATCACGGGAAAATTTGACATTGTTTCAGGCAGATTCAGCTCGTTCCTTGAACGTTCCTTAACCCAAGACGAGTGCTTGGTTTATCACTTTGAGCCAAAGGCGAAGAGACAATCAATGCAATGTAAACACCCCTCCTCAACTGCTCCAAAGAAGGCCAAAATAGTTTCACCTGCAGAGAAGGTGATTGCCTCAGTTTTTTGGCATGCAAAAGGCATTGTGCTTATTGACTATCTTCAAAAGAGCCACATCATCAATGGAGAGTACTATGTCGACTTGCTGAGGCAGTTACAAAAGTCTATCAAGACCAAACGCTCAGGAAAACTGATGAATGGAACCCTGCTTCATCAGGAAAATGCTTCAGTGCACAAGTCTTTGGTTTCAATGGCTGCTGTGCGTGACTGTGACATTGAACTAGTTGACCGCTCTCCCTATTATCCTGACTTGACCCTTCTGACTATCATCTGTACCCCAGCATGAAGAAAATCTTGGTTGGGAACCAGTGTCGCGGTGATGATGACGTCATATCTGCTATTGATGACTTTTTTGATCAACAGAATGAAATACTTTTCGGCAATGGAATCCAAGCATTGCAACACCGACGGAAAAAGTGTGTGAACCGTAAAGGGTTCTATGTTGAATAATAAACCTCATTTGGTCACATTCCATGAAAGTATCTTGCTCGGCCTATGAGCTTTTGAGCCTACCATCGTACCTATTGATGTACAGACACACAGAGCTATTATTCCTAAAGAAAGATATTACTAATATGAATAATATATTTTTGTGCAATAACAATTTTTACATATATCAGACCATCTTAAATTATGTATATACTATGAACGTTTTGTTCGTATGGTTTCTGTAATGTTATATAATGTATTTACTCTTATTGTTCTAATCATTTTTGCAGCACGAAATTATAATTTCGTTTGTGTTATAACAAACTCCGGTAGCGTGGCTTTTGCTGAGATTTTGAAGCATCGCTTTTAGATTTTCTCGGATCAGCACCACGACTTAGCATAACGCCATAAAAGGCGATGTGTCGCCATAAAATGCATAAAGACCTACATGAATATAGCTCGACTAATTTGCACTGGTTGACTTCATAGGAAGTGAGCGAGTTTTCCCACAGAATCACAGGTTCTGGGAAAGTTGGCATTCGGTTATAATAGTTGACGAATTCAAACTCAAACTAGAGTCACTCAGTACTCCACGCGAAATAATGTCGCATCAGTCTCTCGCCTTGTTTCCTTTTGTCTTACTGAACATTGTTATATCGTGTTCAATAAAAAATACCAGCCTTGAATTGTAATGTGGAATCACGCACACATTACTTATAAGCAGTAGTTTTTAACATTTTTTTTTTACTTATTTCTCCTTTAATAATTATGCACTTTCATAATATTATCTAGTATGTCGTGCTAGAAAAGATCCCTATTATGTGTGCTGTTTCATGGAAGTCGTTCCATTAAATAAATTATATATGCACATGTAAATACAAAACATGCCTGTTAAATAAAATATATGAAATCCCGAGTATGATCATTCTTGTCTTCTTACGCACCCTACTTCGAATTGAGGACTACTGACGAAGAGTTAATGACTGAAAATCCACACTAAAAGATAACGGAATCTTAGGTAAATCATATAAGAAAAAGACGGGATAGTCATGGCTGGAACTCATTTGATCTTGATCTTAAGTCTACTTGATCATGGCCGACCAGGAATTACACAACAACAACAGCAGCAACAACAACACATAAATAATCATTGTAAATATGAATTAAAAATCAGACAACTTTTCGTTGGCTTGAATCCAGGATGTTGCTTCTCATCTGTAAAAATTATCGATTTCTACAGATAACAAATGTAAACAATCGATCAGTTAAACAGCGAAATTTAAGAGCATTCAATAGTTTTAACATTCCTTATAATCTATCCAAGAAAGTGATTGTCTGTTATTTATATATTTTCCTTTTTTTTTTTATTTCTCAAGTGTCTAGGATTCACCATGTTGTCTATCGTAGAAGCACTACATATTAATTTCCGGAGGAAATATTCATACGGGATCGACGAAACCCTATAGATGTTTACAAATAGATATTATCACCCAATAAATCGAAATAAAAATGTCCCGACTATTTCAGAGTAGTGTTGGCACGACTGTTTATGAGATTAGTCGTAACTTCTCTCACAAGGAAAGACTAATTTCCGATTCATTATTTAAACCTTACAAAATATAGTTAAATAACCAACGTATTTTATTTCAAAACACCATTGCCTTTTCCCTATTAATTTCCCCCATTGTTACAAGTGACGACTACTGTCGGTTGCAAATAAAATTATTCAGCATGGAAAAGTTAGATTATTTCTGAGTCATATTAAATATAGTTCACATACTTTTACATTCCTTATTTCCATTTGGATTGATACTTCTATGAAATGTAAACAATATTTTAGGATGCCTCTGCGAATTATTCCCGAGTTGCTCAAATCGCACTATACTGTCTTTAAAAAGTAGGACACAATAGACAATATAATTCTAGATACACTACTTCTAAAAAAAAAAAAACAAAAAGAAAAAAACAGGTTGGAATGGTCGCAACTTGAATGCTTTTGAATATTAGTTGATTTGGACCAAAACAACAACTACACCCATTATTATTTAATATATTATATATGGGCCAACAAGGGAGAGAGATGAAGTGGTGCCCAGCAAGAAATAATAGCCAAATCATACCCCACCGTTTTGAATATAGACGAATGCAGTGGAATGGTTATGATTCTGGAAAGTAGGCTAATCGACTGCAACAGTATCATATATATATATATATATATATATATATATATATATATATACATACACACACACATATTCGATTGTTTCTGCACAATCGAACGTGTGAAAGTAGATTATTACTGCAAAATATCGTATAGGAGAACTTCTAATAGACGACATGTTATAACATATTTTTTCTAGGGAACAGAAGTATACTATTAGATCCATTACTTGAAAAACAGATAAGGCTTAACGACAGGGAGAGCATCTCATGTTAGCATGGACAAACGGATTTAAAAATGAATGAATTAGCGAACTACATGCATACATACATATATACTTTTTCTATCCAAAGGAGTATGTAGAGAAGGAATAATTGCAGCTGCTCATTGGTTGGTGATTGAAACCCATATGCCTTGTTTCGTAAAATACTACACGATGTATTTGACGGACCACCGACCATTCGCCTTCATATGGAAAAATAGCTAAAACTAAATCTTATTTTGAGGTTTCATGTTCAGCTATTGCAAATGGTAAGCCTGTACTTTGTTCGTACAAATATTAAAAAACAGTAGCTGTATTTCATGCGGATTGGCTATATTTCATTCTATTTACCTAAAATTGTTATTTTTTTTAAAGAGATAAACGAATTTTGGTTGAGCTAACGAAGAAGACCCTATGTGAATCGTTTTATCTGTTTAAAATGTTAGCTAATAGTGAAGTTTTATATGCCAACAGAATGTGGCAATCCTATAAAGGACGATTTTACTGTTATTTTAGCCCAGGAAAACATCTTTTCCAGCTGGCTTTCGACACACAGTCTGTGTCCGTATAGCATTCGCAAGGGAGGTCATCGCTCCCATCTCTAGCCTTACATGATACTCACAGACCTAGGTTTCTGGGTGGTTATCTGTCCTCAGTGTGAGACAACCTCAAGCTAGTGACGAAAGCTCTTTCTACTCGAAAATACTATATATTCTTTAAGCGACACACAGTTGCTGATCTCGTATAGAGAAAAACAACTTGTTTTAAATCTTTGAGCGAGAGATATGCAGTAACAGTACCGAATAGTAAAGTTTATATGCCAACAGGATGTGGCAGTCCTATAAAGGACGATGTTACTGTTGTTTTAGCCACAGGAAAACATCTTTTCCAGCTGACTATCGACACACAATCTGTGTCTGTATAGTTAAATTTCCCATAAATCATACTCTGTCGTCTTAGTAAAAGAGCGAGATAGAAAATGTGATGCTGAGTTCTCTGCACTTTGCGAAAAACAGGATGGCCACACCTGGAATACTTTTGATCATAGGCCTGCTAGATAAAGGTTGATCTGGGACGAAATAACAACAACAACAATAGTAACAACAACTATAACAACAACCACGGACGTTAGTAATAAAGTCTGGAGAATAGGAGGTGAGTTAGCTCTTTCAGTGACATAAGATGGATTTCCAAGTATAGCCTTTTCCCTTCTCAGTCTGTCTGTCTCTGTCTCCTTCTCTCTGCCCCTCCCTCCCTCCCTCCCATCCCTTCTCTCCCTCTCTCTCTCTATCTCTCTCTCTCTCCCTCTCTCTCTCTCTCTCTCTCCCTCTCTCTTCTGTAAATATATAAACGAGTGTCTGAGAAATCTAAAGATGGTTTGTATTGACAAAAATAATTTCTCTCTGTAATGAAGGACTCCAAACGTCAACATTCTTATCTTTCTCCATGACATACGAACTTATTCAAACGGTTAACCTTTTTCTTTCGTCGATGCTCTTGAGTAAGTTGCGGCTGTCATAATTCCTATTCTTTGTTTAGTTAAGCTAATTGAGCTGATCACTTGATAATTGCATCTCTGATCCTGAAAGGTCAAGTAGTTGATTATATACTGAACTGGTGTCAGGTATAAATAGATATTCTTTACACGAGAAAGTTAATCATGAATCAAGTGAAAATCTCTCGTCAAGCTGATACTGCGAACAGTTTCAATTTTCAGTCGAATCGCTTTACTTTTGTTATGCCTCTAATATTCTTAAGAATGAACAACACAACATCCACTATAGATCTGAAATACAGGCTATTTCTGTATTTAGTAAAAACTAAATTGAAAGTTAGCTTTGCCTTATTATGTTCGTTTTGACTTACTTCGTTAATATAGATGGAGCTATATTCGTTTGAATTGAATATTGGGTGATATTAAATATTAAAATTATGTCAGATTTTTCTTGTTCCAGTTGAAAAATTTGTGTTTGTGTTTGCTTTTGCGATGCAGTCCTGATTTCTTGTAAGAAATATTAAAGTAAAAAGAAAAGAATGGATGGAAACACACCTGACTCTTTTTAGGACCCATGAGACTGGTGGTGGTGGTGGTAGTGGTGGAAAGATATATTCAGATTGGGGGTCTGGTCCAAATAATTGAAACTCAGTGGTCTCAGGTAAAGACACCCAAGGAATTGGTGGGAATTTTCAAAACGAATCACAGGTGTCCTCTGAAACGGTTGACTTCTTATTCGCAATATCTTGACATATTTATTTTTAAGGCGGTGAGCTGGCAGAATCGCTAGCGCACCGGGCAAAATACTTAGCGCCATTTCGTTCGTCTTTGCGTTCTGAGTTCAAATTCCACCGAGGTCGACTTTGCCTTTCATCCTTTCGGAGATGATAAAATAAGTACCAGTTGAACATTGGAGTTGATGTAATCGACTTACCCCATCCCTCGAATTTGCAGGCCTTGTGCCACAAATTGAAACCAATATTTCGCCATATTTTGGAATGTGGCAAAATTGAAAGTTGTTTTTATAAATGTCAGGTCATCAAAAATTCGATTTTAGTCTGTTCAGGGAGTGGACACCTCTCACTCGCAACGCCTTATCCACTAGTAATGTCTTATACAGGGAATGTTGCAAAAACGAAACAAACGACTCAGTCTTTGCCCACGTGATGTGATATTCAGACAACGCAATGAAGTCGGTCAACACCTTTCTGGCCATGCAATCCGGCCATGCTGTCTTTCCGTTATATTCCAACATAAAAAAAACTCTTTGATTTTATTCTGTAACAGCTGAAAGTGGATCTACAAAGAAATCAATGGACGTTAAAAAATCAACAACCAAGAAGTATAGATTCCACTGAAATTAGATAAATAACTTTCGAACAGATAGTCAGCAGCGCCGCCTGGCTAGGGCTTGGCTGCTCTGCATTGACAAGGGGCAACACCCTGAAACTAGTCTGCAGATGCCAAACCAGCAGGGGGACACTGCTGACCTCCCCTGTTCGAAGGTTATAAAGGACACAGGTTTCGTGTGTCACATAGCTAGCTAGAGGCGATGGCTTCTTGGGGCTAATTCACGGCAACTTTCGTCCTAATTTTGGGACTGCCATGTTGGCTTGGCGATAACTATTAATTTCCAGTACCGCTGCCGTAGTCTCCTTTAGAGAGACTTAGAAATATT
>NC_068987.1:32027905-32031448 GCF_001194135.2 Octopus bimaculoides | reverse complement strand
AAGTATCTGTTTTAGAAAACAACCCACTTGTATTAAGTTTTTGACATTCTATATATTTTTTTATAGCACGAGATTAGTTTATTTTCTTTTCAATTGACATCATTCTTTAAGGCGGCGAGCTAACAGAATCGTTAGCATACCGGAGAAAATGCTTACAGGCATTTCATCTATCTTTATTTTCTGAGTGGAAATTCCGCAGAGGTTAACTTAACCTTTCGTCCTTTTTTGTGGGGGTGGGGCGATGAAATAAGTACCAGTTAAGCACTGCAGTCGATGTAAACGATTTATTCCCTCCTTCGAAATTGATGGCCTTGAGCCAAACTTTGAAACCAATTGATCTCATTGTAGAGGAGTTTAAATTACATTACAAGCAATGTAATCTAACCAAAATATGTTGGTTATTGTAATTAGTTCTGACCATGTATTAAATATCGTTCCATATATTTACCGAAACTTCTTGATGTAAAGATAAAAATAATATGTAACAACTCTAAAGGTAGAAGAAGTGAAGAGTGTATAACAAAGAATATAGTTTTCAAAGATATTCACCCTTAAGACCGCATTTTCAAACTGTTTGCATTAAATTTATGCCATTTCAAAAATTTAGCGCTTAAAAATATACAATTCTGTATTTCATGATTTTCAAGAATCTTTCAGATTTCAAAACAATCATGGAATTTCAACGGTAACTGCAAATATTTTTAACCAATTTAAAATGAATTCTTTTCTTCGCAACTTCAGTTTCCTTTTGATCTTCAGGCAGTATTTTATCTAATTTTTTATGCATTGAAGCGTATTCATTACTATAGTTTCCACTGCTGTTTTCTAACGGTCTGTTGAAGCGCCACCAAGAGTTATCGTCAATTCATTTGCGAATTCGTTGGTTATTCTTTTTTTATTTTTGTTAGATGGCTTTGTTGTTGTTTGTCTGTTTTCAGATTTGTTCTTTTTTTTTCTGAAATTGCTTGCTCATCTATAATTTTTCATTCTCATGCAGCAGTGATTCTGTCTGCTTGTCTATTACGTAAATTCATCCAGTATATCCTGTTATGCTAGAGTTGTCCATTTGTTTTTTGATAGAACCTAAGATTGCTGGCTGAACGGCATGGTTTCGTACCCAGCTTGCAGTATAAACTAGTATCTACACTCATAAAACGGGTGATTTGATTTGATATTGGGTTACATATTCTAACGTCACCAGTTCAAATCCTTGTAGATATGTTCTGTATCTGTGAGGCAAATCTCATTATCGCTTATATTTCAGGGGTATGTTTAAATCGTTGTTATATGCTTGGGTACAACATTTTATCCTACATTGCCTCAGTTAACCTAGCTTTGGTTTTTGTTGTTCAACCCTGAATCTGCTGATATATGATCAAACATTTTCTAGACTTGACTGCTGTCTCTTGTTTTCAGCAAGAACTAATCTAGTATTGCATTATTCAAAGTACTGGTTTGTTCATCAAGATCAGTAATTACCAATCTTTTCATTTCCAAGAATTCTTATTTAAACGAATTTTACTATAGTCTCTTGAATTTTGGACGTTTACTTAAATTTTGATCTTAGCTCACGGACCTCCAGTACTACCATTATGAATTCCAAAGATCTGCAGATCCGAGGTTTGCAACCGCCGATCTAGATGCTTAAATATGGTACTAAATTTCTTGGAGATGTGCTTGAGAAGACTCGTCAAGCCAAACGAGATCGTAGTCGTGACCGATGCTGGTGTCACGTAACTGGTACCCATGCCGATGGCACGAAAAAGGCACCCATTACACCCATTAGAAATTAGTTAACTGCAGTAGGCTGTGCGACCCCTGTAGAATTAACGAGTGTTTCGGACAAATTCCCCAGTGGATGCTGGATCATGATGACATTACTCCCGTGTCCATCTTTGTCCATTTTAGCAGCACCATAATAATCATCACTGCTGCTGCCACTATCGTCACTACTACCACGACCACCGTCACCATGGCCACCACCGGTTCCCTCACCACCACCATCACAACCATCACCTTACAGTTACTTACCCATCAACAACAAGTCACACCGACCTGTCGAAAAAACAGAAAGAAAGAAAGAAAAGAAAGGGCATATCAGATAATATGGTTCTAGATACCTCTAAAAAAGTACGGAATAGTCACAGTTGGAGTGTCTTCACCTTATGTGCCTACGCAACTGGAGTTGATCTGAAGCTAAAGAACATCAACAGCTGCAGCAGCAGTAAAAACAGCAACAACACGCGCCAACGTTGAGCCCCTTCAGTGCACAGCGTCACTCTCCACCACTAAGCTTTAAACCGAAACTACCCACACCCATTTAACATCATGAACGTAATATGAATAAATCGATGATAAACGCAAACCTATTTCCAGCTCATATTGTTACAGCGAAAAACAGCGAGCAAAAACAAAATCATAAACGACAACATAAAACCTGTTCGTCAATCAAAGTTTCCATGAAATCAATGATTGAAAAATATATTAAAAAGATTTTCTTAAATATAATTCGTTGAATTGCTCTGACAGGCAGAAAGATGAACGCTGCATTACCTGCTTCTTCCATGAAGCTGCATCAGGAAACAACACAACACGAGTCAACAGATTACTAGTAATTTTTGATTATAAACATTTGGCAGCCGCATATTTGAAGGTGCTAAAATAAAGGTTAGCAGAAACGAAATAATACTGTTTATAGTAAATAATCTCGTTTACACACACACACACACACACACACACACGCACACACACACACACACACACACACACACACACACACACACATCATACGCTGTAACGCCCGCACTTGATACATCTCTCTCTCTCACTCCTCTCTCTTCCTCTTTCTCTCTCTTCCTCCCCCTCTATCATTCTCTCTCTATATATACTTTTATTAAAGCTGCGAAATTATCACAAAATTTTTACTCAGTTTCACGTTCCCGTTCGTCGGGCAATTGAAAAAGTTTGATGAAAAAGTTTTCGTCACAACTCGTCGACGAACGGGAACGTGAAACTGAGTGAAAGTTTGGTGATAATTTCGCATATTACTCTACCTTTGGTATTCGAGTACTATTTTTTCCACGTTGTTTTACACTTATGCGCTCACCTGTGTGTGTGTGTGTGTGTGAGTGGAGAGAGAGAGAGTTAGTGAGTGAGTGAGTGAGAGAGAGAGAAATACAGAGGGAAAGAGACAGAGAGAGACAGTGGGGGATAGAGATACATACACATATATATTTTCTATCCGTTATTGTTTACTTGTTTCAGTCATTGGACTGCGGCCATACTGGAGCACCGTTTTGAAGAGCTTAGTCGAATATATCGAAACTAGAACTCATTTAAAAAAATTGGCCTGGTACTAATTCGATCGTCTATTTGTCGAACCGCTATTTATGAGGATGTAAACAAAGCAGCAGTGGCTATCAAGTGGTGAAAGGGAACAAAAAAACAGACACACACACACACAAACGTACAAACCCACTTACACACACAAATGCAGTTACACACACACATACACACACACATACACACACACGCACGCACGCG
>NC_068987.1:32026149-32027856 GCF_001194135.2 Octopus bimaculoides | reverse complement strand
GCGCGCGCACACACACACACACACACACACACACACACACACACACACACACACACCCATATACACACGACGAACTTCTTTCAGTTTCCATCTAGCAAATTCACTTACAAAATTTTGTTCGGCCCGGAGCTATAATAACAGACACTTGCCCAAGATGTCATGCAGTGGATTGAACCCAGAATCATGTGGTTGGAAAGTGTACTTCTTAAAAAAAGGGGAAAAAGGTGTGGAGACAGAGAGACATCCATCTATCTATCTATCTATCTATTATTATTATTATTATTATTATTATTATTATTGTCGCCATACCGTGAAGTCTCGGAACTTGGAGCACCGTAATTGTAGGAGTTTTATCAATTGGATCGCCTGGTGAAAGCTCGTTGACTCAATTGTTATTTACATTGTATGATGATGGTGGTAACAATTCTGTTCAGTTACGTCCCCTTTTATTGATATTTATTTTGCATTTTTTTTTTTGGAAACAAAGAGTTATCATTTTTTCCCCCAATTTTAAAAATGTCAGGATACAACAAAATAATGATAATAATCGACCGTGAACAGCGTTTTGTCGACATAGTTTTAACTCCCAATGTAACCATGACAACAGAACATAATGTCAATGGCAGGCGAGTTGGAGCTGAAATAAGCTTATCGACTGAAAGTGATGAAATTTCGCCTTGTTGCCATGACGACAGCAGCACCTACAAAAATACAAGCCACAGCAACAACAATAACAATAACAACAACAACAACAACAACGTTAACGTGAACAACAAGAGTGAAAAACAACGACAACAACAGAAACTGTGCGGAAAACAACAGAAACAAAAATAACATTAAAAAAAACTACCATAACAACTTTGGCAGTAAACCAGTGGACCGTTCATTTGGTGCAAGATCTGAAAGGGAACGTTCCCACTCCCAGTACACTATATGATATTGTAAGACTAGGTGTTATGTCGCTTAGTGAGGAGGGAAAAACTAACCCTGAAAAAAAGCCATTGAGTATAAATGCGTTTCTCTCAAGGAAAGGAGACTTAAATTTCCCGCTCCAGCAGAAACTGAAAAATGTCAAGATGTGTGGCCCTCAATGCTACACATGTATAAAGGAAAGCCGTACCGGACAGTCGCTGTTATATGCATAACGCGAGCAAGAAGTCAGAAGAATAACAACAATTATTTGCCCATCTCAGATCTTTACAATGATTCCCCATTATGAAGGTAAAATGTTATCCGCTGCATAAATTTAGACAAGCTGCAAATCCCATTTTGACCATCTGTGGAAATGGATCTTCAAATTTAGCAGCTTGCCGATTAAAAGAAAAGCCAAATAACTCAAGTATAGCTACATTTCTTCGAAACGTCAAATCTTTCCATTCCTCATAGTAGCCAAACTTATTGAACCTACAAGCTCACTTGTATTTTATTATTCTTACCAACGGAAAACAAGTTTCCTTGAATTTCGGATTTTATGAGCATATAAAGACAGAACGGAAACAACTACGTTTCTTTAAACATTTTGTTCCTACTGTGGCTGTCTGTTTCTTTGTCTTCTTCTCTAAATGCAGTTTTACTGCCGCAGGTTTAGTCTCCCATCTATAGACGTAACAACTTGCTATGCTTTATTATATTTCTACATAAAAAGAAAGCAACAGATTAAAACAAGAAAAAAAGACATCAATGAACTTTACTTCTGAAATCTAAATA
>NC_068987.1:32021130-32025853 GCF_001194135.2 Octopus bimaculoides | reverse complement strand
CTTTCTTTCTTTCTTTCTTTCTTTCTTTCTTTCTTTCTTTCTTTCTTCTTTTCCTCCTCCTCCTCCCCTCCTCCCCACCCCTCCCCTAATATTGGAAATAGGACACCTTGTCAGGTATTTTCGTCAGATTCCAGTAAAGAGATAAAATCTGAAGTGCTTGGTGGAATTAGAAGTTATCTTAGCCGAGCTCAATTTTTTAGTAAAGGAGGGAAATCTTATAAAAATCAATTGCCTTGGTGGTTGGAGTAAGTTATTAAGTTTTTATCGTCATTCAATCTCGATCTTGAGCGAACGAACGAACGAACGAACTCATGATCCTTATTGTAAGATTATAGTATATCTAGGATTTATCATTCAATGTGTCCGACTCCGTTTGCGATGTGATTTGAAAGAGATTAGGCTAGCGTTTCTAGCAAATCAAGCGATTACGTTAACAATATGGAAATTTTATCTGTATAACTGCTTGTTACTTCACCATCTTAGATGAAAAGTTGCAGGTTGGTGGATCCTGGAAAGTTTGAAGAGATTCTTTCAGTAAAGTACAAGAAAACATAGGTAAGTTAATGTTATAGCAATCACTAAGATGGCGAGAAGTGATCTTAATTAGTGCTAATTGGACAGGCTGGTGGAGTAACAGAAATAGTAGAGCATTGAGTTTAAAATCTCGGAGAGTTTAATTTATGACTCGCCTTTCAGATTTTCGGCCTCTAACCAATTGAAAAAATTCATTATGTTGGCGAGTAGAAAGACGAGAAATAATAAAAAATGGTCGGATTTTGGACTTATATCCTTTGTACTAATTATTGAGTCTTTGGAATTCAAATGTCATCACGATAAAACATGTGTCTACTCAATTTCACTCCTAAGATTGGGTCAACCTGAGTCTATGGTGAAGGAAAATTGCTAAAGATGCTATGCGGTGGAATCGAACCCAGGACCTTGTGATAATAAAGCGAACTTTGTAACCTCTCAGACTTGCTGCTTTTATATGGGCTTGCGACATGGGTGAATGGGTAAGAAATATATTCTGTGAAGTAGTTCTGAGGAAGATGCGTTGGCTAGGCCATATCATAGAGTAATAACAGGAGTAATGTAACTGGGTGGATGGAGAAATTGGTAGTTGATGGTGTTTAGTTCAGGTCATACCTGATTAAGCAGATCTATTATTACTGGCGTTCCATCCGTGACATTCCGCCTTTATACATATATATATGTATTTGTGTGTGTGTGTGTGTGTGTATGTGTGTGTGTGTGTGTTTGTGTGTGTGTGTGTTTGTGTGTGTGTGTGTTTGTGTGTGTGTGTGTCCGTCTCCTTTTAAGATTGTGGAGTGTAATTTAAGGCAGTAGCTGATAGTTTTAGAATGAAGCATGTAAAGTATTAAGAAATTGTAACACAAACAATCTGAACGACATCCAGGAAAATTCCAATTAATTGCTTAATGAAGATACAACAACGAACACTAATAATTAAAAACGTTTCCTCTCCCTGTTTCTTCTATTCCTGATTCAGCAGTTTCTGCTTTTAGAATTTGACAACTATCTACTATACCCAGCCAATCATACCTACTCTAGCCGTGTACTAGTTGTGTACCCTCGTCCAATCTTATTTACTCCAATTGTGTACAACACCCAATCAATCATATTCAATCGATCCATCACTCCTGCTCTCTTGGTCATTTTTATATCTCGTTCAGTAAATTTTGTATTAAATTCTGGTGCCTATCTCCTTAACTGTAGGAATCTTATCTTCTGTCTACGTTTAAACCACACACAGCACCCTGTAGCAATTGCTGTTGAGCATCAAACATCGACTTCATTATTCTGATGGGGCAACATCTATGGATATTAAACCTGTCTCTCTTTCGCAGATTAAGTAATGTAAACCAAACACTCTCACATCAATTTATAACGTATTGAATCTGAAATCCGAAAGTATTATATTTAATGTTTACATTCGAAATGAATCATTTGTCATATTTTTTATTTGCTGTGCCATTTTTTTTTTTTGTTAGCAAGACGTTAATATTAGTTTCAAATTTTGGCACAAAGTCAGCAAGTTCGGGGGAGGGGGCGAGTCTATTATACTGACCCTAAAGTCGATCACGACGGAATTAGAATTCAGAATATAAAGACAGGCCTTTTGCCCGGTGTGGTAAAAATTCTGCCAGCTCGCCATCTTGCGAGACGTTAACACTGATTTCAAATTTTGGCACAAGGCCAGCAATTTCGTGGAGTGGGGTAAGTGGATTGATTCGACTCCAGTAATCAACTAGTACTTATTTCATCAACCCGGAAAGGATGAAAGGCAAAGACCACGTGGTATTTGAACTCAGAGCATGAAGACGGACGAAATGCCGCTAAGCATTTCACCCGGCGTGCTAACGGTTTTGCCAGTTCGCCGTTTTTCAAGACGTTAATATTGCTTCCATTTTTTATTTTGTCAGAGGAAGGAAAGCATCGTTCTTGACCCATTACTGAATTCCCGTTAATGGTGGGAGGAGTCAAACAAAACAATATATATATATATGTGTGTGTATATATATATAATGCGACCAAAATTTGGCCCAAATGTTTGCAACAGAGCGGAATCCATAAAAGGCACTCAAGTGCATGTGGGGGTGTCAAAACGGTATTAACCACAATCTCTGTAGTGTTGATTGATGTTACCACTACGTCGTTTTTCTACATTATTATCTTAATAACAACCAAATTATTAATTATCTTATTTTTCATTTAGTACGTATCAATTTTTGCCACAAAGTGTTATCCGTATCGATCTTTGACTCTCTTGGCCTCTAAATTAACCTACCACAAGCGATTCATTGATTGATTATGTTGATCTATAAAATAAACATCGAAACCGAGCGGAAAGATATCACTACGAACAGAAAAAATATTAAAACACTTTACAATTAAAAATCAAGTAGTAACATTAAAAATTCAATCTATATAATTTTTTTTTAAATGCTTAACGTTCTTGAAAAAATTTTCAATTCTTAAAATCAAATTTTATAAAACTACATAAATGAATAATCAATTCAATTTTCATCTTTCTTTATATTATATTATGTTTATATTTGTTAATATCGGCAAGTTCCCTTTGTCCGCTGGTTACATAAACTAAACCGCATTTACATGTTTGTGTTTATTCTAAAAGGCCAACATTCGTGGGCGTCACTTAAAATTGGTAGCAACGATAATTCTCTTTTGTCAGTTAATGAGATTTTTGAGGCTGATGAATATATTTTTAATTGATATTAACGTGTATGAAGCTAATGATATTTAAATTGAAAACTCCCGTCGATTCGTCCGTATGAAATATTATTGTTTAAAAGTGAGCTACGATGTAAGTGTCTTTATCTTTAATCTGTTATAATTTACTTGTTTCAGTCATTAGACTGCAGCCATACTGGGGCACCGCCTTGAAGGGTTTAGTCGAACAAATCGACCCAGGACTTATTTGTCAAGCCTGGCACATATTACATCTTTTTGCCGAACCGTTAAGTTACAGGGACGTAAACAAAACAACTATGGTTGTCAAGCGGTGGTTTTGGGCACAAACAAAAAAACAGGGTGCGCGCGCGCAAACACACACATCTATACGAAGTTCTTTCAGTTTCCGTCAGCAAGAACCGAATCCGCATACAAAGCTTTGGTCGGCCCCGGGCTATATCCAAGATGCCACACAGTGGGATCGAACCTAGAGCTATGTGGTTTGGGAGGCAAATTTCTTACATACCTGTATGTATATATTTTAAGGCCGATGTCATGAAGGGTAATGCCCATGTTCTACCTCTGGGTTTCCCATACTCAAGTAGGGGAAGAAAAAATCACAATGCATGAGTTTAACTTGAGTCTGATGATCTGGCTCAATACTTGCAGCAAAGAGCTCTGTTAAAGGCTTTCAAGGACGAGAAAATGATGCTAAAGCAGTAGAATTTTAGGGTTCATGAAAGAATATTGTTTTAGATGTATTTATTGTGAAAAACAGCAATATTTATTTCTCTAACGTTTTACTTAGTTTAACATGTTTCAGGGCACTGAAACATGTTCTCTCTGACAGCGCTATTGCAAAGCTAAACAAGTGAATGAGTGAAAAAACAAAATAGGAATTTTAAAAGAAGTATCTATAAAATTAATTTTTAAACATCCAATGATTCTGAGGTTCCGTCCTAGTAAAATAGTAGTCAAAGGGGCCCATAGATAAAAAATGGTTGAGAACCATTGTTTTCGATGATATAATCCGAAAAAAAAAAACGAAAGACAGGATGGTCATTAGTAGAACATCTTTGATGATAAGACAGCTCAAGAATATTCTAGGGTCAATAACAACAAAAGCAATCTAAATGTAAATCGGTGGCAGATATTGATATTAGTTACCACACAAAGTGTGGAGGCGCAATGGCCCAGTGGTTAGGGCAGCGGACTCGTGGTCATAGGATCACGGTTTCGATTCCCAGATCGGGCGTTGTGAGTGTTTATTGAGCGAAAACACATAAAGCTCCACGAAGCTCCGGCAGGGGATGGTGGCGAACCCTGCTGTACTCTTCCACCACAACTTTCTCTCACTCTTACTTCCTGTTTCTGTTGTGCCTGTAATCCAAAGGGTCAGCCTTGTCACGCTGGATCTCCTCGAGAACTACGTCAAGGGTACACGTATCTGTGGAGTGCTCAGCCACTTGCACGTTAATTTCACGAGCAGGCTGTTCCGTTGATCGGATCG
>NC_068987.1:32020625-32021120 GCF_001194135.2 Octopus bimaculoides | reverse complement strand
TTCACGAGCAGGCTGTTCCGTTGATCGGATCGACTGGAACCCTCGACGTCGTAAGCGACGAAGTGCCAACAACAAACAAACAAACAAACCACACAAAGTATAGTAAGCATTTTAAAATTGATGTGTTTCAATGGCTTACGATGATGAGTTCAAATTGGTAGATTTGATGGTATTATTTGCCTTTCTGCAGGAGAAGGACGGTTGTGCATTAAGTGTAGCTCTGTATCCACGTTAAACTGCAAACGAGCGCTGGAAAAATGAATGATATGAGAAGCTGCATGACAAGCCATGTAAAAATAGATATCATTTGTGATATATGATATTTAGTTTTCAAATCAATATGTATACGCCCAATTTACTAATGTACAGCAATTTAGAAATAGTGCGGTGATACCATGACTAGAAAAAATATCGTTTATAAATCTAAAAGGTATTATTGATATTTATTTAAGAGCGGCGGTTTGGCGAGTGGCGGACAAAATACCTATTGGTATT
>NC_068987.1:32018220-32019711 GCF_001194135.2 Octopus bimaculoides | reverse complement strand
AATCCACTCACAAGGCTTTGGTCACCCGAGGCTATAGTAGAAGACACTTGCCCAAGGTGCCACGCAGTGGGACTGAACCCGGAACCATGTGGTTGGCAAGCAAGCTACTTACCACACAGCTACTCCTACGCCTATTTCAAAATATGAAGAGTGATATATATATATATATATCAAATGAATAATAACAGACAATAGATAGTTGTCAGCTTATTACAGCTGTTTCTTTCGCATTTTTTAAATAGAAGAATGAAAACATCCCATCTGGTATTTCTTCTATCCCAGTATTAGGTGTAGTTTATTATACCAGCCCCTCTTTCTTTGAACTCTTTAATGTTAAGTAGTACTCTATTATTATTATCAGCTTCTTCCTCTCTAGGTAAACATGTCCAAATATTACAAATGCTCTTCACTAACCCATATAACAAATTCATACCTAAAGCAACACCCTATATCTTTCCACTTTACCAGATAAATCAATCGCGCATAACACTACAATTCCTTAACAGTTAGAACTTATCATTCAATTACCTTCGTACCCTCCCTCGACATTCAACCTATATCCACAGAATATCCCTAAATTCTG
The DNA here is from genome assembly GCF_001194135.2 of Octopus bimaculoides. Taxonomy (NCBI): domain Eukaryota; kingdom Metazoa; phylum Mollusca; class Cephalopoda; order Octopoda; family Octopodidae; genus Octopus; species Octopus bimaculoides. The sequence goes on along the minus strand of NC_068987.1, from coordinate 32,019,128 downwards.
TGTATCTCTGCCCTTCTCTCTTTGTTCTTTAGTCTTAACTAGCGAATCCTAAACCCCGACCCTATGCCTAATTGGCTTTATTTATGCATTTATGTTTCTTCACTTTTACTTTTAGCTTTCTTTATTCTTTTTCTTTACTTTATCTTCAGTCCTCTCCCAGCTACCCACTTTTCTAAGCCTACTGTAATAAAATATCACCTACACCCCACTTTAGCCTACCAAAGAACCAGTCTTGTAGGCTCATCCGAGTCGCTGACCTTAAATATCATATTATACCCTTTCACAAACTATATTCTTAACCTAACTCCTGGGGTAGGGAGATTGCATTATCCATGTGTCCTTCCTTTTTCAAAACATTAAAATGTAATTTGAAGAATATTTAGCTGCTATTCCTGGTAGGTCTAGTATATAGATGCTTCATCGTTGACTCTGGTTTCCTCGGTAAAGTATCGGACTAAATCTACTACGATAGTCAGATGTGTCTTTCTACATTCTGATTGCAGATCTCACCCAAATCGCTATACTGTCAATAATATAACCGAGAAATATCTATGTATATTCTTGGGTACGTCACATACACAAGACTTCCGAGAGCAGCACTTAACGTCAGATAGCAGTTCCTTGCAATAAACAAGGTTCTATATATCCAATTCTATATACATACATACATACATACATACATACATATATATATATACATATATATATATATATTTGTTTTGCAAGATTTTTGATGTGAAATCGTGTGTTGAAACAGATGTATGGGCTCCGTAAGGACCACAAAGTAACAACTAATCCTGTAGTGGGACCACCAACAAGACCAGTCTGTGGAGTGAATGTCACTAGTAACTACAGGATTTCCTACTTCCTCTCAATGATCATACGCCCCATAATCCAGATGTCACCTG
>NC_068987.1:32012198-32016007 GCF_001194135.2 Octopus bimaculoides | reverse complement strand
TATATATGTATGTATGTATGTATGTATATATACACACTCACACATATATATATGAGGTGGTATCAAAAGATTCACGAACTAGTCAAATTTAACAAAAAATTACTTATTTACCTAAGTTTTTACATCATTTCCTTCGAAATAGTCACCTTGCGCAGCAATACACCGGTTCCAGCGTTCCGGCCACGTTTGGAATCTGGCCTAGAAGTCGTTTTCCGTAAGAGAGTCGAGGACCTTCTGTGATTCGCTCTGGATCTTGACAACGGTGTTAAAACAGTGACCTTTGAGCTGCACCGTTCATCTTAGGAGAAGAAATGGAAATCCGCAGGTACTAAACCTGGCGAATTGGGCGTGTATGGGATCGATGCCATGTTGTTTTGGGCGAGAAACTCACGAGTGAGGAGAACTCGGTGAAGAATCCAATCCTCCGCACTCCACAGATCCGGTCGCTTTCACCGAATGTCCTCTCCCAAACTCTTCAAAGCGCCGCAGTAGAATTCTTGATCGTTACAGCAAATATTCTGCTCCACATCACAGATTTGCTTGTCAGTTGCTTGACCTTAACCGCTTGATCGCGTCCCTTAGCCGCTGATAATATGTGCATCTCTGAGTAATGGGGGAGCATCACAGCCATGTTTTGAGAGGGATTGTTTGGCATTTGAATAAATGTAACAAAAGCAAAGTTCGAAGGAAATATTAGCCATTTTTCATACTTTCTAGGGGTAAGCAAATAGGAAATAATTGCTACACAAGGACAAAAATCGTATTACAGTGTTTTTGTTCTTTATCTCAAAGCCAGCCCTGATCTGGCAGTCATAGGTGCTCTAGCAGTGTTTTCTGAGGGCATAGGCACACTAAGCAGTTGTCCTGAAGCGCATGCCTTAAGGGTCTAGTGACCCAATTCTGATCTTTATATGTTGTGGCTCACTGTCGATAGATAAATGTATGCCCAGTGCATTGATTTGCCCAAAGGCCTATAATGCTGTTAAGACGGTTCTGCGCTCCAGTTGCGGGAATTCTGCCTTGATTCATACTGTGATGTACAATTATACTGTACTTGGTTGCTGATGGAGGCTGTTCTGATAGGGTCGGAGGAGTGCACTTGTACCACAGAACGAATCATTTCCAATCAATAAGACTTATGAATTAAAGATGTTCTATCTGTGACCACTCCGACTTGATTTCACTCAGTACAACTAATGCAACTCTGCTCAACTAATCCTTCATGCTTGAAGACGGTAGAGTAATACTCAAGGGAACTTTGACTGCTAGTCGTAGCAAGTTGATAACTCACGTAGACACAAAACATCCCTAAATGGCCTGGCACCGTACTACACTATAATTCACGCTTGTACCATTAACTCGCATTATTCAGTATTAATGTTTGTTATAGAAGATTAGTTTGTCCTTGTTATACTATGTAAAGAGGGATTTTTTGACTGTCCAACTTATAGGTTCGCATTTAAAAATGAATGATCCACTTTTAATTTTCATGTACATTACCTCAGTCCAACTAAGCTGTCAAAAATCAATAACAGAAGTTCTGAGAATGTTATCTGTGTTTATTGCGTTACTTACAATAGAGAGGTATCGTACTAACGGGAGGGTAAGATGCATCTCCCACCCACTCTATTTTCGCGAAATCCAGAGGTAATGGTTTGGTTTTAGCAGACAGTTACATACTAAAATGAACAGTAGCAAGATAGAAGGTTCTCTTTAGCAAGGTTTCTAAGACAGATCGAAAACCGACGTACCGTAGGGAATAGTATTAAATTTACATTATTATATAACTAGTATTTATTTGAGAGTTCTGTTGGGATGAATGGCAGGGTTGAATGCGATGGGATTTGAGCTCAGAACATCAACGAACAAAGATATCACAAAAATCATTTGGTCACGTGCTACTACCAATCCTGCCAATAACGATCTTTCTCTTAAAATTTATATTATTCCGGAGGTTGGCACGACGCCACAAGAAGATATGTTTTTTAGGGATATTTTAGGGAAAGATATCCGATGAAATCGAGTGACAACACTCGATTTTATTTCATTGATCTTAACATGTTGAAAAGTTGAGTCGATCTTGGAGGAATTTAAGCTGAGAAAAAAGTATATATTTCTCAAAATTCTTTCGTTTGGTGCGTCTATCGATTTTGTTACCTTTCTTAATATAAATGTTAAATATTGAGATTTACAATGGAATCTTGATATTTAATCCATGCTTTTAATATTTCTATCAATTTCCATTTGGTTATGAATTTATATTTTGACACATTACTTGACAAGATAATATAGATAAGTTAATCATTCCAAATATAGTACTGGCGATTAATTTAACGAGCCCATGTGAATGGAAAGGAAGTCAGCCGACATTTTAATGTTAAACGCAGTTTCTTCACTATCGATTCTAGAGAGATTGCTTGTCTCTCTTTAAAACATAATTAATCGTGTCATTAAATCGGAAGAGGCGGTAAAGGTATAGCCTCTAACTGTATACATTCCAGCATTTTTCTGTTATCTTCCTAACTTCTGAGTTCAATATCTGCAACCTTCCTCTCTTCTGAGTGGATATAATGAATACCGAACTATATTTGATTTAGTTGAGTAAGTTGCCTCACTGCAAAACCTGGCCTCGTATAAGAAAGTTTGTTCCTGGCTGTGTTTAAGTTATATTCCTTTTATGGACATTTGGCCTTATAATATTTGGATAGCTTTTATATTTTACGCGAGTAAACTGAAAGCTATTTGTAGAACCATTACAGAAGTAGGAGAACGATTTCTTTTTAGGTAACTAAAAACTAGAGGTAGAATTTCTCATTTTTCAGTCCATCAAATACAAACTTCGTTTCCTTTTTAATTCTGAAAAAGTGAAATTACAGATAATATACTTCTTAGAGTTTATGTTTAGATAGAAATTCTCACTGCAAAGAAATAATTTCTAATATGACATAAGGCCACACTTGGATCAGGAGACAGTAGACTAAATACACCTCAGCTAATGTCTGGTACTTACTTTACTGACCTAAAAAGTATGAAAGATAAAGTCGATCTTGTTTATTACCTTGCAGTTTTGAGAAGGCGGAACAGTTTCGCATCATCAAGAGATTGTTGCAGTTCGATCTTAGAAAGTGTCATAACTTAATACTACTAAGAATTTTTATCCGGTTATTGATTCTGCTCTGCTTTGTATAATTAAACTCGAACAATTATCAGCAAGTTATGAAATGATCATTGATAAGTGAGAGAGGTTCTTAGGTTATTTAACTGGATTGGTTAGAGAAATTTGAATGTCAATATTTTATTAACTCCTGTATTTTTATTCTTCCTCTGAAGTTCAATCATCACCCTAATAATAATAATAATAATAATAATAATAATCCTTTCTACTATAAGCACAAAGCCTGAAATTTGGGCTAATCGATTATATCGACCTCAGTACTCAGCTGGTCCTTATTTTATCGACTCCGAAAGGATGAAAGGCAAAATAGACCTCGGTGGAATTTGAACTCAGAACGTAAGGACGGACGAAATGCCGGTAAGCATTTTACTCGGCGTGCCAACGATTCTACCAGCTCAACGTCTCAATGATAATGATAATAATAATGATGATAATAATAACAATAATAATAATAATGATAACAAAATCTATCAACAAAAAAAAATGCAGATGAATACCGATCTGCTAGCCTTAAAAAACTACGCTACAAGCAATGTTTACATGCTGAGAACTCGGTGACGGTGTTGTCTCAAAAAACTGACCCTAAACAGACAAATCCGTCCCCTAATGTCAACGCCAAAGCTCGTCATGCCTC
>NC_068987.1:32003774-32007815 GCF_001194135.2 Octopus bimaculoides | reverse complement strand
AACTTCTAACTTGTTGTCTCTTGAGGTCTCTGACTGAGACTTGGATCCAACTTGTACAAATGCAAAACAAAAGTCAAACATAAAATAATAATAATAATAATAATAATAATAATAATAATAATAATAATAATAATAATAATAATAATAATAATGATGATGATGATGATGATGTTGCATCCAACTTTAGATCAATAACATGCCTTCCGCTAATGTGAAAACTAATGTCAGGTGCTTAGGCTGGTGAACTTGAGAAAAAGTGGGCTGCTACCCACTGAACAGAAAGGGTACCGAAAAAGGAGCCAGGGAAAGAAGGATCTGCTCTTATTAAATAATCTGATTATCAGGAACTGCAAGAGAAACCATACAAACCTGAGCATGGCGTGGGTTGGCTATCGCAAAGCATACGATATGATACCACATTCCTGGATAATAAGAACAATAGAAACGCATGGAGTAGCAGAAATTACGAGACGCCTTATATGGAATAACATGAAATGCTAGAGAACAGAATTGACAGCAGGGAAGCAAGTACTAGGAGAGATGAAAATCAAGAGAAGAATCTTCTAGGAGGACAGTGTGTCCCCACTGATATTCGTGATGGGAATGATCCTCTTGAGTGAAATACTATAGGAAACAAAGTTGGGGTATGATCTGGGAAGAGGTAAGGAAAACTGAACCACTTGCTATTCATGGACGACTTAAAGTTATTCACAAAAGCTGAGGTAGAACTGGACAGCCTAGCCCAGCCTGTGCGGATTTTCTCCAATGATATTAAGATGAAGTTTGGACTCTCAAAATGTGCTACGATGATGATGAGATGAGGAAAGCTTGCCAGGCCAGAAGGCATATGGTTGCCAAGTGGTGAGATTATGAAGGCAATTCAACCTCAATCCAGCTATAAATACCTATGAATACATGAGGCAGATGGAACCAAACACCACAATATGAAGGGAAAACAAAAAGAGAGTACCTGTGGTGAGTGAGAAAGATATTGGCTTCAAGGCTGAATGTCAGAAACATAATTTCGGCAATAAACTTGCGCGCAGTCGCAGTTGTTCGGTACGACGCTGAAATCCTGAAGTGGACAGAGGAGGAGCTAAAAGAGATGAACAGCTAAAAGAGATGAACAATTGTTATTATTATTATTATTATTATTATTATTATTATTATTATTATTATTATTATTCGATTCCAGGCAGTGACCTGAATAACAACAACAACAACAACAACAACAACAACAACAATAATAATAATAATAATAATAATAATATCGAAAAATACCTTAGGAATGAGAACCCAGGTTTGAAATTTCCCCAAGACACCTGATGAAGGCAGGAGGGTATAACAGCCGAAACGTTGTTTTAACAACAAACAAGATGAGGACAAATATCCGTCAAATGTAAATAATGTAAATAATCTAAATAATAATAATCCTTAAACAAACCTTATTCAGGGGCCGTTTGAGTGTGATGGGCTACTCGACCTGAAGAAAATTCTAACTAGGCCCCACCTGCAAGGTCATGTGCTGTTTATCTTGATATGAGATCACCATGTCACGTACATATGTTTGTGGTGCATACGATTGGTGTACCCTTATCAGACAGATAGTCATGATCGGTACACTGGGCTTCGTGCGTTTTACCCGTGTCACTTTGATGAAAGGCACTGCTCTCTTTCTCAATAATGATGATAATGATAATAATAATAATAATAATAATAATAATAATAATAATAATAATAATAATAATAATAATAATAATAATATAGAAAGGATTGAGGTAACTCCTCCTGAAGATATAGAGTCAAAATTAAAAGAAGAGTGCCATTTGTTATCTGGTGAACGATATTTCGACAAAATGAAGTAGATTGACAAATTTATTTTTTGAACCAGTTGAAGACACACGAGATGTCGAAATATCGTTCACCAGATAACAAATGGCACTCTTCTTTTAATTTTGATTAATAATAATAATAATAATTTATCATTTACCCTCTGTAGTAGGGTGAATAACATGGATTGCTATCTCATCTCGGATATCTTTATGCTGTCATTATACATTCATTATATTTTAAATCTGTACAATTGTTATGCTACCTATTTACATAATTCTTAGTTTTTTCCTTCCTTTCTTTGTATTCGTTTTGTCTTCCAATAACAATCTCTGTAAACTGTTTTCCCACATGTTTTCCCTACATATTTCTGTTTTCGCACTTTGAAAAAGTCTAAGAACATGTCCTTTTATTTTTCTTTCTATGTTATCTTCTTTCTTACTGATTAGAACTATCAAGATACATCTCTGAGAGACATCGTTTGATGCAAGTTTCTATTAGGGGCCAATCTTTGTTTTACAATAGTTCTGGTAGCAAGAGAATGTCTGTAACTCATTGGTGAGTAAATATCAGAAGAGTCTTCTTTTGTAAAGCGCCAGCGCCAGATTTTCGGTTTTCTGCACAATATTTATATTCGTCGTCGATATTCATCTGTGATGGTTACTTATATCTATAGTTCTCCGTACATACATACGTACACGTACACGTACACACACACACACACACACACACACACACACACACACACACACACACACACACACACACACACATATACATTATTATTTCTAAATCCCTCAACGAGAGACATTCACTAACAGTACTCTAAAGTAAAGATTATTTGCCAGCATAATGTGGCAGTTCTTGTTGGAACGAATGTTACTGTCATTTAGCCTTTAGCCTCAGGAATCATCGTCTCCAGCTGGCTATACGATACACTATCTGTGTCCTTATATTTTCGAACAAGGGAGTTTAGCATCCCTACTCAGCACAAGGCAACATGTGCCGACTGCGGTTTCTGGGTTATTTCTCTTCCTTGGCACCGAATAACTGCTCGGCTAGAGGTGGCGTTGCTAAATCCCTGTTCGAAAATGTATATAATTTTCATAGTGACACACAGTTACTGATCTAATAAATGGAAACATTATTATTTCTAAATCTCTCAACGAGAGAATTCAGTAACAGTACTTTAAAGTAAAGATTATTTACCAACATAATGTGGCAGTCCCAGTTGGGATGAATGTTATTGTTATTTAGCCCCAGGAAACATCGTCTCCAGCTGGCTACACGACGCACAATCTGTGTCCTTATATTGTAGAAATAATAATGTATTTAATAATGTATTTAATAATAATATATTTTAGAAATAATAATGTTTCTATTTATTAGATCGGTGTCTGTGTGTCACTTTGAAAATTATATATATTTTCGAACTGGGATTTAACAGCGCCACCTCTAAGCGAGCAGTTATTCTGTGCTGAGAAAGGGAAATAACCCCGAAGCCGTGGTCCGCAGATATTGCTTTGTGCTGAGTGGGGGTGCTAAACTCCCCTGTTCGAAAATATAAGGACACAGTGTGTCGTATAGCCAGCTGGAGTCGATGTTTCCTGGGGCTAAACAACATTAACATTCGTCTCAACCGGGACTGCCACATTATGTTGGTAAATAATCTTTACTTTATATATATATATACATATAGGCGAAAAATTCGGAGGGAGATTCCACGTGGTGATAGATATAAAATTAGATTTAAGGTGAAAAAGCACAGAAATCTTGTTAACAACACTGAGTCATGGTTAGCGAAGCGAAACTGATCGACTCTGAACATATTGTAATGGGTTAAATAATCTTTATCTACACAAACAAGATTTCTTATTTTTTGACCTTAAATCTTATTTTATATATATATACATATATAAGGGATGAGTGAATCTCTTACAGTGTTAGGCTCGAAACGTAAAACTCTTTTCCATTCTTCCGGAGCGTCAAATTAATACATTTGCTTGTTGTTCCTACACCTGTCATCATCTTTTATTTTCGTATAAATCTCGACTATATATATAAACGTACACGCACACACACACACACACACACACACACACACACACACACACCCACACACATGTTTGTGTGTGTATCTATATATATAAAAATGAGAATGTGTGTCTGTCTGTCTGTCTGTCTGTCTGTCTGTGTGCATCCCTAAAACTC
>NC_068987.1:31998900-32000911 GCF_001194135.2 Octopus bimaculoides | reverse complement strand
ATATATATATATATATATATATGTGTGTGTGTGTGTGTGTGTGTGTGTGTGTGTGTGTGTGTGTGTGTGTGTGTGTGTATATGTGTGAATGTATGGAAAAAATCAGTGCTATTATAATGACTAGTGGATATTAAATATTAATAATATCAAGAGGACAGTTATTGAAATTATCTTATTTTAGAAATAATTAATTAATTCTAGCACTAATTAAATGTTTCTAAGGAAACAACATTTCAAAATCCTTGTTACTGTTATTTTTGAGATTTGATATCGATCTATGACATTCAATATTCTATCTACATTGCTATGATCTTCCAGAACAACACGCAGATTTTCTACGTACACGTTGCTTCAAGCAAGCGATAACGTTCTTCTGTTTGTAACAGTTAAAGAACTATTGTAACTATCAGAGAGACATCCTAAAGTAGGCTGTCGTATCATCTTCCTTAAACAATTTCATCTCATTCATAATCAGAAACTACCACTTGCTACTGGTTTTGCTAACCCACGCCAGCTTTAAAAACTCTTCGAATTATATGCACTCCTGCTATGTCTTCATAATGTACTTCACCTACTCATACAAAAGTTGCATTGCAGTTACCATCAATGGTATATACTGAAACATCAGTAACCTTCCGATTAAAGAAACCGTTCTGCTAAAAAACAAAAAAATAACCAACGAACCAGCTTAAATTGAATGAGATGCATGCTGTGGCTATAGTCACCCTATATGATAATATATGTATATATATATGTATAGGCATATATGATAATGTATACCTAAATACTTAATGATCGTGAGCATTCTGATATTCTACTTTTGTACCAGTGTATTGTGTACCTGTGTAAGAAATTCACACATCTCTTATCATGTCGATCTTTGGGATATTAATATTCAAGTCAACTCTTTCTTTTCTCTTCTCAGTTTATCCATCATGTTTCACAGTGATTATTCACAATGATCACATCATCTGTGTTGTCAAAATCTCTAATGTACTTCTATCGAGGAAAGGAGATGTGCGTATCTCCTTTCTTTCATTATATAGTCTGTAACGATTGCAGGCACCAGTGGAAAAAAGTATTTCTGTAGTAATGTCATTCTAATGGGGGATATTAGATCGCTTGATGAGGTATTTAAAGAAGGGAGAATCTGAGAATAATAGGTAATTCATATATTCTCTAAAGGACTTGATAAGGCCTTGTGTTTCACTGGTCAGGTCACTAGTGGTGTATGCAGCAGAGACCTCAATCAACAATGAAATCGTACTTAGACTTTTCCAAATTTTTGAGAACAAAGCAATGAGGAGAATCTTGGGGTTCTGATAGTATGACTGTGTAAGATAGTAAGACTGTGTAAGATATCAAATAATTTGAGATCATTAAAGTTAGATATCGACGGGGCGCAAATGGGTAACATTTAGAAATGTTCTACATATCCAATCAGATAGAATATTATGGGAGATAGCACAGTGGAAGTCAGTATGAATAAAATCAACACTTACATGGCTGAGAACAATAAAGGAGAAAGACTGGTGATGGACATGACAGAAGATGTGCATGTAGACTGGAAGTTGGTGTGAATGCTTGGAAGCACTTTGTATCGTACGGCAATAGAGGTGGTAATAGTCATAGAATATGGCATTAACTGGCCCAGTTCTTCATACACACACGCCAAAAGCCTATGGGACACAATACCAAATTTGACATTGCTTCATTCTTGTCTTTTGAGCACACGCACAGATAGGATCGGCGTGCTGTTCTATGGGACGTATTGCTTGTTCTCTTAACACCTTTGAAACAGCGTATATTACTCGAAATAAGGACGACTTAAATATTTCAAAGGAAACATTTCAATACTTTTGTTATTGCTATTATTGATATTTAATGTTCAATCTACAATGCTAAAGACTTATATAACATTAATTATCTCTGTATTCCACAATACTTCGAGCAAACTACGACACATATATAAATATACACATGCATATATATATATATATATATATATATA
>NC_068987.1:31997441-31998789 GCF_001194135.2 Octopus bimaculoides | reverse complement strand
TGTGTGTGTGTGTGTGTGTGTGTGTGTGTGTGTGTGTGTGTTTGTATATGTATGCATGCATATGGGTGTGAGCATGCACACAACACTTGCATATATGTGTGTGCGTGTGTGAGTATATGTATATATAGGAGGCTGATAAATTCCCCTTATAAGTTATTAGTCAATTCGAGGTTACAGTCGGAGACACTTGGTTGATGTGCTGCCCAGTAGAAATAAAACCCCTAGTACATGGTTGCGCAATAAACGGGACTCTCAGTTTTCAACTCCCTATTTCAAAAGATGTCTGAGTCATGTTCAATATCACGAGCGGTACCATTTTTTCAACAACGGACAACAATCCCATTTCAAAGATGCGTGTTGGGGTCCGTGAAAATTGTCGTCTGATTATATCTAAATATTCCAAAGAAGTAGAAATCTGTAAAAGTTCAGGTCACATAATTTCAAAAGAAAAAATTGGAGGAGAACCATGGTGCCGCGTCTACAGGAATCAAGGCGCTGTCATCCAGGTGCTAGTTTGTGGTACGAATATTGATGGAAGCTTTCAAGAAGTTACAAGTGGTGATGAAAGGTAGATGCACGGGTACAATGTCAAACAAAAAGCAGTCCTCGCAGAGAATTGGATCATCGTTACCGCTACCAAGAGTCACTTAAACGTGGAGATGATGCTCTTTGAGAGTCGTTTATTATGAAATAATTTATTTAGGTGTCGTGAGACGTTTAAGAGAAGCTGTGCAAGAGGGGGAGACTTATCAAATGGATAAACAAACGCTGGATACTGTAACAAGATAACGCAAAGTAATTCTCAGGAATTGGTAGCTGCGGACGGTTTTGTGTGCCCAAAGTTGAAATCAACCTTAAAAAGTCATTCATTTCAGACGATAAAAGAGATCGACAAAACAGAGATTATCTCGGAAAGCATGTTCCAGATTGTGTTCTAAAACTGGGGTATTATGCTGGGAATGAAGAATCAACAACGGAGAAAACTATTTTGAAAGACAAAAGTTTGATGAAATTGTGTGTAAAGTACTTATTTGTTTTCTAAAATGTTCGGCTTCCTTTTAGATACACCTCATATTCATGTCTGCGCGTATGAATATACGTACAAGCACACACACACGCACATACATTCTTTTATTCTTTTACATGTTTCAGCCATTTGACTGCGATCGTGCGGAGCACCGCCTTAAAGAGTTTTAGTCAAACACATCGACCCCAGGGCTTATTTTTTTAAAGTCTACTACTTATTCTATCGGTCTCTTTTGCCGAACCGCTAAGTTACAGAGATGTAAACACACCAATACCGATTGTCAAGCAGTGATGGGGAGACAGACACAAAATCACACACACA
>NC_068987.1:31995854-31996620 GCF_001194135.2 Octopus bimaculoides | reverse complement strand
ACATATATATATATATATATATATATATATATATTATATATATATAGACATGCAGGTACATACACACACATATATATATATATATGTATGTAGCAATATTCCCACACATGCATATGTATGTATGCACATACGGCGCACACACACGTATATATAATGGATAGAAGCGCAATAGAAAATGGAATTATATCGATAAGCATAATATGCTCGCTCTTATATTTCGAGGTTAATAAATACGACAGAATTGTAAATTATTCCAATATCATAACTCAGCTTGGAGCTTATACCTCATTTGATCTAAGCACGTAAATATTAATTCAACCAAAATGAACATATTCTGAAAACAGTCCGATATTTATACCGGAATCTGTTTGTTGGTAGGATATTTGGGTTGTATCAAACAGCAATTGCGCGCTAATACTGGACTTGCCTATATCTAATCATATATTACAAGCGGCTGTAGCCTACCTTGTTATAGGACAGGACAGGATATTACTATTAGATTATCTAGTTGAAACAATGACATGATGTGTGCGTCGCTGGATAAAATGGGAACATAATTTTCTAACACACACACACGCACACACACACACACACACACACACACACATGTTCCGGAATGAACACACATACATATGTATACATATGTAAAGGGATACATATATATATATATACACATACATACATACACGCACGCACGCACGCACACACGCATCACGCACACATACATATATATGTATGTGTTTATACCCATATATATATATATATA
>NC_068987.1:31988191-31995593 GCF_001194135.2 Octopus bimaculoides | reverse complement strand
ATCTATCTATCTATCTATCTATCTATCTATCTATCTATCTATCTATCTATCCATGTATGTATGTAAGTACAGTGATACTTTAGGTTAATGCGAAGGGACATAGAAGAGGAAGTCAAACTACAAAATGAAATATAGATCCTTCAAGGTGGTGTCTCAGTATGGTCGCATTTCATCAGCTGAAACAAGTAAAAGATACAATTCGCAACTTTCAGGAACGATGTGGTCCTTCAAACCTCTTTCAAAAACAAATTCTGCTTTTCCTTCCATTGTTGAAGCCCCAACAAATAACCTCAGATGTCTGTGGAACATTTGACTGCCAGAAACATTTTGTGTCATGAGATTGTGTGTGTGTGTGTGTGTGTGTGTGTTAGATTTTCGTTATATGTGAGATTTAACTGTGAATAACTGAGCATTCCTCTTTACGCGTGTACCCTTAATGGAATTCTGCGACAAGGCTGTACCCTTTTGAATTATGTGTACAGTCCATCCGTCGTCTTGTATACTGTTTCCATATACTCACTTTACACTCACATGTAGATCCCATCCTTTGTAAGTGAAATTGGGTTGGCGAAAACCATACAGATAATTACATTTGCTTAAAATATTATGCACTAAGATCAAACCCAGAACCTCAGGATTGAGAAGCAAACTTTTTAACAATTCGGCCATATTGTGTCTATACGCACATACGAACGTACGTGCGTACGTATGTATGTATGTATGTATGTATGTATGTATGTATGTATGTATGTATGTATGTATGTATGCATGCATGTATGTATGTATGTATGTATGTATGTATGTATGTATGTATGTATGTAAAAGACCACAAGTCTTTATTTAGATATCTCTCTTGGAAAAGGTAATTCTGAAATAAAATTCGCTTCATTGCGAAGCCGGAGATCGTGCTCTCGTTTGTGTGTAGACTGCTTGGCTTTGTAGGCGAGAACCTTAGCAGTGTTGTGCAAACTGTTATTGACTTGCGCGGGCATTGCTGACAGCCATTGACTTTAACATCTAGGATAATTCATAAGTGATGGTCATACTTGTCTACAAGTTGACAGCCACTAAGAATGTATGTATGTATGTATGTATGTATGTATGTATGTACTGAGCAAGACTTTAAACTACATCCGGTATTAAGGCCCCGATACGAGAGTTCTAGAGTTTTGAGAAATGTGGAACTACCTCTTAGCCACTATTGTTCCTAAGTCTGTTCTGACTCGGAGTATTAGTATCTGTTAGGGCCCCAGTTATGGGTTAAGCATCGTGTGAACTACTGTGAGTGAGAAAAACCTTGTTCTCATTAGGACTTCCTTCTCGGAGAAAGTAAACACTATGAAAAAAAAAAAAAAAAACTTCAAGTACAGTTGTTTTCTTGTCGTTTCAACGTCTGTTGTGTCATTGGTTTTATAGCTGATTGCGCTGATAAGTGGGATCAGGGTTGTGCAACACATTATCCACTCAAAACAAATTCGCTCTCTGAATGCTTGCACGAACGTACTGAGTTTACGAAGTGGCCTTACTTGGTTACGAGTTGATTTCCACCACATATATATGTGTGTGTGTATGTATGTATGCATGTATGTATGCATGTATGTATGTATGTATGTATGTATGTCCTCATTCAGTTTTATTTCTAAATTTCTTGCCAATAGAGAAACAACCGGTTTCTAACCTAGATCCAAAGCTCATTCACTGGAATTTCAACAACATCAAAAGGGTATTTTTACATGTACGTGTGTATATATGCAGTATTTGGAGTCAGTGCATGTGCAGATTTTTATATTTTGTTCTATGTATGTATTCTCATGCATATAGTTACATGTCTAGACATGCTCGTATATACTTAAATGATAAACTTCAAGAAAGTTTTACAGATTTTACAATTCCAGTGACGGCTTGGATCTGTAGTCGTCGAATCAGCTTTCTCCTTTCTGATTTTGAGAAGCCTAATTCCTCAAGATTGGTATTTAGGCAGTGTGTTACACATCACAGTACGCCATTAATTACAAGTATAAACCTGAACATGTAATCTGGATAGGGTAACTGTGCTTTTCTCAGTAGTTCAGCGTAGGTATTTACATACATACGTACATACATTTTCTAATGTATGTATGTATGTATGTATGTATGTATGTATGTATGTATGTATGTATGTATGCATGCATGCATGTATGCATGCATGCATGCATGCATGTATGTATGCATGTATGCATGTATGTATGTATGTATGTATGTATGTATGTACGTACGTACGTATGTTTGTACGTTTGCGTGTATGTGTGTTTGTGAGTGTGGGTTGACATATTCAAGATTTGCGCAATTTGCATCATTATTAGAACAATCATATATCTTAGAGAAATATATACAAAACAAGAAAAAAATTGGCTTATATGCTCATATGATTTATCTTTATATTGATATCTTGTTTATTTGAATTCCACGAATACGCATCCAAAAATATTTCCATACCGAATACATCTTAATACAAGAGCAGCAAAAAGCTGGGATAGATTTCGTTAATTTCTCCCAGTTTAAAAAGTTAATATTTTTGATTCCACTGAGAGGTTGGATATGTTTTCTCATGATGATTATTACCAATAGCCTATAGAGAAATGTCAATGAGTTCATTCTTGTATGATTCTGTTAGAATGGTCAGCTATTATCAGTAACGTGTTGGCTGAAAAACAAAAACAAAAAGAAACAAGAATTATAAAAGAATGTTTAAATATAATTTCCAAGAGAAAAATAATATAAAAATAATCAAATGAATACAGATTTATAATGAATTCATTTATTGAAAAATGGCAATATTTTCATAACTATGGATATATGTGTGTATCAACGCAGTATTTAACAACTACTTTAATAGTGTCCTTAAACGGTGGAATTCATGAAAAAGATTTTCAGAAACAATAGCGATTACGTAATTTTTCTAAATTGCGCATCTTGCATGTACACAAACAATAATATTTACAGTATACTGAACATTTACAGCACTTTGATAATCTGGTTTAAGTTTATCTACACCGACAAGGCAAACGTTATTTGGGAAGAGTTCTTCACTTGTTTTATTTTTAGTAAACGTGATTGGATTGTTTATCTCCAGAAATCTTCTTTATCAAAGCTCCATATACTAAACATTATTTACAGCACAGCAATAGGACTTAGGTTTTGAGCCTTTTTTAGAGACTCAAAGACACAAACAACTTCAGAATGAAGAAACATTTGAGTTGACGGCGAACTGACAGAATGGTTAAAGCGTCGGAGAGCACACCTCGTAGTGTTTGTTCTGGCTTTTTATACTCGAGTTCGAATCTTCCCAAAACCATACTCCTTTTTCATTTCAGAGTTGATCTTTTTTTTAAAAAAAGGAATAATCTAGGGTAGTGAATTGGCGGAATTGTATGAATGCCAGACTGGATAATTGTTCTGGCTCCTTACGTTCTGAGTTCGAATCACACCCTGACCTATTTGGGTGGTAGTCTTCATCCACCGACAAATTTAACATCACCAGCTAGCAACTTGAATGCCTTTAACGGAATCTACTCAGTGGCAAGCATTTGAGCAAGTCTTAGGATAGAGGAGATTTCCTTCCTTCTTATCAATTGCAGAAGAGTGTGGGTGAAAGGGTAAAAGGAAGTGCCTTTCCTCTTGACAAAAAAGATAAACAAAAGAAACTTTTGACTGTACAGAAGACGGTTGAAAATGACAACGGAGTACTATTCTGATATCTGGGATTGCACACGTCATCCGATGGGAGATTTTTTGAAACATTAATTATAAAGAAAGCCACTCGTCTAATCCATAGTTCTTCCTACATTATAGAATTAGAAGGCGGCGAGCAGGCAGAATATTTAGCACGCTGAGCAAAATGCTTAGCGGCATTTCATCCGTCTTTACGTTCTGAGTTCAAATTTCGCCGAGGTCAACTTTGCCTTTCATGCTTTTGGGGGTCAATAAAATAAGTACTAGTTAAGCACTGGGGTCAATGTAATCGGCGTAAATCCTCCCATGAACTTGCTGACCTTTCGCCAAAAATTCAAATCTATATTATAGAATTATCAATTATTTTGACTCCTATGTTATTACCCTGGCTTTTCTGCTGCTAATTTATCAAGCTTCTTACTTTCTCACAGTATCCACCTCAAACGTATCTTTACATTTGTCTCTTGCTTCTCATTCTTTACAGTCTCTATATCTTACGTAGGCATGATTGTGTGATTAAGAGGCTCGCTTTGAAACTACATGGTTTTGGGTTCAATCCTACCGTGTAGCACCTTAGGCGATGGACTTCTACTCTAGCATGGTCACCGTCCAGTGACTAAAACAAGCAAAAGATATAGAAGATATCTTTCTTAGAACCGCATCAAACACTTTTTGGAGGATTGCTTCGCTACAGAGATTACTTTTCTCTTTCGTGTTTTCGCAAAACATTAACACTGGTTTCTAAGTTTTGGCACGAAGTCAGTAATTTTGGGGATGGGGACTAGTTGATTATATCAACTCCAGTGTTCGACTGGTACTTAATTTATCGACCCTGAGAAGATAAAAGGCAAAGTCGACCGCAGCGGAATTTGAACCCCCCAAAATGTAAAGACGGACGAAATGCCGCGAAGCATTTTGCTCCGTGGGCTAACGATTCTGCCGGTTCGCCGCCTTATAACGAATTGCTATTACAGAGTACATGAACGAGTCAGCCATACCTAACTCACAATCTCTGCAGTCAAAGAATATTTGGAAAGTGTCTCAGACAGTGTACAGTAGAATCTCTGCTAAATATATATTTCCAGAATGGTATTTCTTATGCAAATTTATTTAAACGCATGTAAACTAAGCAACACCTCTTTACGTTGTCAGAAGAATGCGAAGTTGAGCAGAGAGGGGTACAGACAAAGGATGACAATCTTTGAAAATTTGAGACACATTTAGCCAATATCGATTCTACTATAAGTTTTTCTCTCTCTTTCTCTCCCCCCTCTCTCTCTCTCTCTCACTCACACACACACACACACGCACACACACACACCCATCTGGTTCTCTCTCGACCTGCAAGAAATAACCATTAAATATCCACCAAGTTCACCCTACCGTTTTGAAATTTGAAGGACACTAGATAATGCAGTCAATGTCTGAGCAAAAGACAAAAGATTTGCAGCTGGAAATTCTTTAATCATAGGCTTACTGGATCAGGCAACGATACATGAAGGACATGTGCTCTCCATATTAAGGTTAAGAATAAAAAGAAAAGGAATAAGTTTCTTTCTCGAGTCATACCAACTCATGAGGACCGGTTTCCCGGTTTCCATGGCGTATATATTTCTCACGTGGACGGGACGCCGGTCCATCGCAGGATTACTCATTTTTGCCATCTGAGTGGAGTAGAGCAACATGCAATGAAGTGTTTTACTCAAAAACACAACTGGTCGTTTGGTCCAGGAATCGAAACCACAATCTTACGATCATGAGTCCAACACCTTAACCACTAAGCCATGTGATTCCACGGTTACGGGTGTTATGGACAAGTCCTTAGGCGTTATTTGGAAAGGTGATGTGTACTCCGGACTTCCTTAATACAAGTATATTTATAATAATGTGTCTGTTTAGAATATGAACTTCTAATAATACCTTCATTGATTGCCCGATGCACTTTCGACTGGATACAAATAGATATTCATTCAAATAGAAACAAATCGATACACGTTCAAATAAATACAACTAGATGTCCATTCAAAGCTATCATCCACACTTCTTAAGTAATTAATCTGCCACTTAAACGTTGGTGTGACTGTTTATAGTTGTTGGCATGGAGAAGCAAGATTCACTGGTATACAGGGTAAAACAGTATCAGTAAATGTCACAGATATACAGTGCAAAAGAGTAAAATATATCAGTGAGTATAGGTGATACACAAAGTAAAACAGTATCGTAAATGCACGATGAAAGACGTCGATGTGTATCACATAGGTTTTTTTTTTTTTGTGCACATATTTTATCGATTCGGAAGGACGAAAGTGAAGTAGATTCGGGTAAGATTTGAACACCGAACGTAAAACACGTGAGCGATTAGCAAAAGGTATTGTCTCGTTTGTTCGACGCTATCTCGCTTCTGGCATCCACCCCGCAATAATGGAGTCTGTGCTTCTTAAAAAGTGAATAAGATGCGATTGCTGACGAAGAAAAGCAAAATAAAGTGACTGAAATAGCATACCTCATCTGAATAACTTCTGGTGTTATAGTACGGGTCCCTGCCTTCTCCTTTGGAGAGGAGGTAATTAAGTAAGACATCTCGATCGCTGTGTTCAGAATTGCCAACATCTCTAGAAATTTAGAAAAGAAAGAAAAGCAAAAAAAAAAACAAAGAAAAAATATATTACTGATCAAAGGAAATCTTGTTATAATAAAATAAAGATAATCAATTTAATAATAACAATATTACATTAATCCCCGGAAATTAACTTCTGCTTCTGTAGCGTTCAGTCAATGAGAGAGAAAATAACCTTTCACATTGTAAAGTATGCAAAATCATTCAAGGAACTTCCCTGGAAATCTTAGTGTCAATTCATTTCAACGAAGAGAACTTTGGCATTATACAATATCATATTCGGCAGCTAAGACAGCGGTGGCCTAATGAAGGAGAACGATGGAGCAGTATGTGAAATTAAGGTTTAAATATGTCATATCCAGAGCAGAGTACATAAAAACACACATACACTGCATATAGACGCAGGAGTGGCTTACCAACAACACGGTTCCGAGTTCAGTCTTACTGCGTGGCACCTTGGGCAAGTGTCTTCAACTATAGCCTCGGGCCGACCAAAGCCTTGTGAGTGGATTTGGTAGACGGAAACTAAAAGAAGCTCGTCGTATATATATATATGTATATGTTTGTGTGTCTGTGTTTGTCCCCCAACATCGCTTAACAACCGATGCTGGAGTGTTTACATCTTCATCAGGGGAAATTTCAAACCTGGGTTCTCATTTCTAAGGTATTTTTCAATATTATTATTATTATTATTATTATTATTATTATTATTATTATTCAGGTCACTGCCTGGAATCGAACTTGGAATCATGGAGTTAGTAGCCCGCGCTCTTAACCATTACGTGGGTAATTATGGAGTGAATTTTAGGGCTTATAAATCTAACATTCTCCTATCCTTCCTTAATACCGGTTCCCATATGCTGTTCATATCTGCACTCGGTCTGCTTAGGAGGTTGTTGTGTCCTAGCATATGTGCTGATTCTTTTAATTTTCGTATTTTCTAGTGGTGTTCTCTGTCTATTATTTTAACTTAATCCCACAGGGGGAGGTGGTCTCCATTTCTCCATACATGATCAGCTATAACCGATTTATCAATATTTCATCGTGTCACAGCTTTGCGAAGTTCCTCTACAC
>NC_068987.1:31987195-31987905 GCF_001194135.2 Octopus bimaculoides | reverse complement strand
TATATATATATATATATATATATATATATATATATATATATAGAGAGAGAGAGAGAGAGAGAGAGAGAGAGAACTGTATATATATATATATATATGCATACATATATATATTCTTTTATTCTTTTATTTGTTTCAATCAATTGACTGCAGTCATGCTGGAGCACTGCTTGTAATCGAGCAAATCGACCCCCAGGATTTTTTCTTTGTAAGGCTGCATAGTCTGCGACGAAACCGGCACCCAACCTACCTTGTTTAGAAAAGTGGGGAATTTTGGGTCATTTGGGGAATGAAAAACAAAACCTGTGAAAGGTGGATGAATTTAAATGTACCAAACAACGGCTTTCAAATAGTGTGTACAGATGCATATGCATATATGTACATTTACAAATACGCATACGAAAGAAGGACACTCACTTTAACTCTATTATGTTTGTAGTCTCTGACCTAACTTCAAATATTTATAGAGTGGCACTTGTGTTGCACAGGCGTTTGTCACAATAACGTAGATGTACGGTAGTTTTAGCGTTTTTTTTTCTCAAGCTTAAGTGTGACCTGGGCTTCTTGAACCTATAAATATTCGGCAGACCTTGTGTTGCCGCTAGCAGGCTGTATATCATGCACGTCTGTGACAATGAAATATTGTCACTACCATGTTTTTCTCGTCATTTGAGAGAGCATGGAAGTGTAGTGTAGGTGGAACAAGTCACGGT
>NC_068987.1:31986842-31987185 GCF_001194135.2 Octopus bimaculoides | reverse complement strand
GTGGTCTCCATTTCTCCATACATGATCAGCTATAACCGATTTATCAATATTTCATCGTGTCACAGCTTTGCGAAGTTCCTCTACACTTATTGTGAGGGGGTGACATGTTTCGCCTTTGTATAACCTACCACAACTGCATGGGATGGAGTACATACAGTTTTTGGTCTCTTCTATTGGTGGTTTTACACGAAGGAGATATTTGTGAAGTGTTGTATTAGTCTTGAATACTCTCCTGATGTCAAATGTAAATAATGTCAATAATGTACATAATTCCTTATCTCTTAAATACAAAACTGTGTATATATATATATATATATATATATATATATATATATATATATAT
>NC_068987.1:31975579-31986096 GCF_001194135.2 Octopus bimaculoides | reverse complement strand
ATGGAAGTGTAGTGTAGGTGGAACAAGTCACGGTCTGCTTGTTCAAGAAACGTCGGCGTCTAAGAGAAGTCTTCGCTTTATCATATAAATGTATGTCTTTGTTATAAGAAAGTCCAAGACAAGGAGGCTCTGCAGATGTAATTTTTGTGCAAAATGTGCCATACTCGATAACGAACCGACAGCTACCTTATCTATATATATATGAAATTCTCTGTTTGTTTGTTCCCAAAGCATTCTCAAACAGCTCCACCAAATCAAATCAAATTTTACAAGGTAATAGAATCATACCTCACGAGTGTCAACATGTAAGTTTTTTTCATTTCGATTAAAACAATATTACGTTTTATAGAGATAATCTTCCTATAGTCAAATATAGTACAGGACATTTTACATCACGACGACGACTACAACAACGTCACATTTTGTATATGAGGGTTAGGGTTAGGGTTATGTGTCTGTCAGTGTTTGTGTGTGAGTGTATGAGTCTGTATGCGTTTGTCAGTGTGTGCTTCCGCGTTCAACGATAACGTCACATTTTGTATATGACTGTATGTGCTGTGAGCGTATGTGTGTGTATGTGTATGAGTGTGAATATGTTTCCGCGTTAGGTACATTTTTCAACATACACACGCATATCTACACATACATATAAATATGTGGCGACTAACATGCGTGAATGAATGTCTGCGTGTGTATCTCATACTGTATAGTATTACACCCAACGACTGTCAACATGTAATATTTTTCATTTCGATTAAAACAATATAACATTTCATAGACATAATCTTTCTATAGTCAACTATAGTACAGGACATTTTATAAGAGTGTGTATGTGTTTGTGTATGTGTTTGCACGTTCGATACGTATGAGATAGTAAAGGACATTTTATATCACGATGACGACGACGTCGCATTTTGTATATGAGTGTGTATGTGTCAGTGAGTGTATGGTGTGGGTGTATGAGTGTGTATGTGCATGTGAATGTATGTGTGTTTCCGCGTTAGGCACGTTATTATACATACACACACATCTACATCTACATATACATCTATGACGACTGACATGCGCAAATGTATGTATGAGTCTCTCTTACTATATGTATTCGGACTTATGTGCGAGTATGTGTGTTATCATCATATTTTGTATAAGAATGTGTGTGTACCAGTGAGTGTGTATGTGTTTGAGAGTCCGTTGCGTACGTCGTTAAACACGCGCACACATCTACACATACATATACATATGTGACGAGAACGGCTGGAGGTGAAACACTCGACAAAAACAATTAGGTGGCAGGTCCAAGGTATATAAATATACACATCTACCGTTCAATTGCCAGTTCATAATTATCGCAGTAATTGCAAGGTTGCAAGGTATTTACAATCTGCATATATTTCGTTAATTTACACTGCATACAAAAATACAGACATACTACATACATGCAACTGCTTACAAAAATAGAGATTAATGTATATTTTTTTCTATGTTCATAATTTTTGTTTAGAATGTTCAAAAAAATATGCCACTAAAGTAGAAAGTAATCTCTCTAGAAACACTTATAAAGCAAGGAGGATTGCAGAAAACCGAAGATGAGAGTCTCAAGAGAGAAGGGAGATGAGACTTTCTCTAGATCAGCAAAGGCATGCTGCAGCACGTCAGATGGAGTCTCAGCACAGAAGGGAGATAACACTTTCCAAAGATCACGAAACGCATGCTGTAGCACACCAAATAGAGTCTCAAGAGAGAAGGGAGATGTGACTTTCTCAAGAGCAACGCCGGGTATCTCTGCTAGTATCTATATAAATATCGAATCCGCTGCATGACTTGGTAGTATGTACCATTCTTTCGCTAATTGTTTCAGGTGACTATGTAGTCGCAAGTAGATATACTCACCATCATGGGATGAGATAATTTATCAGTGATGGTCATACTCGTCAATGAGTTGGCATCCACGATGTATGTATGTATGTATGTATGTATGTATGTATGTATGTATGCATGTATCTACGTATGTAAGCATGTATATATGTGTGTACATACGCATATATGTACGTATATATGTGTATATCTATGTATGTACGTACGAACGTATGTATCTATGAATCTATGTATGTATGTAAGTATCTACCTACGCATGTATGCATGTATATGTGTGTACGTACGCATGTATGCATATATTTATGTGTATATGTATGTATGCACGTACGAACGTGTGTATGTATATATGTATGAATGTATGTATGTATGTATGTATGTATGTATGTATGTATGTCCTGAGCATGACTTGAAACTGCATGCGGTATTGAGACTCCCATACGAGATTCACAGGGTTTTGAGAAATATGGAACCACCTCTCAGCCACTATTGTTCCTAGGTCTGCTTTGATTCGGGGTATTAGTATCTGTTAGGGCCCCAGTTATGGATTAGTTCTCGGTAGAACTTCCTTCAGGAGCCTATGTAGTCACAAGTAGATATATACACCATCTTAATTCTCCTGTCCTGTGCTCGACAGAATATCGAGGACAACCATAATGAGAAAGTGCTGCACCAGCACTTGACTGGTATGCATTTCCAGTTGAGCTGATTAAAATAATCTGAAATGAAGTGTCTAGCGTCATGGTACAACGCATCGCCGGGCCCATTGCTCGAACTCACGACCTCACAATCATGAGCCCTACACCCTAACCCCTCGGCCACAATTTCTAACCACGAGTTTTTCAGCTGATCAAACAACTGGACCATCAAGAAC
Organism: Octopus bimaculoides; assembly: GCF_001194135.2. Classification (NCBI taxonomy): domain Eukaryota; kingdom Metazoa; phylum Mollusca; class Cephalopoda; order Octopoda; family Octopodidae; genus Octopus; species Octopus bimaculoides. The sequence continues at coordinate 31,983,350 of NC_068987.1, read as the reverse complement.
ATTGAATTAGCGTATAAGTGGTTGAATATTCCACAGCCATGTGAACCGTTACATGATTTTCCGAGCGGAAACAGCATGACGGTGTGAGAAGGCTGGACCATTGAATTACTGGCATGATCCAGCCGGCTAACGGGCTTCTATGCAGTTTCGATCCACTCCATTTTACTCACGCGCTGAGGGTCATCCTCAGGTAATAGTAAAAACACTTGAATTAGATGCCGCACAGTGGAATCGAACCATGAGCCTTGTAATTGAGAAGCAGGTTTTTGAACCATGCACACTCATATACGTATATGTTATAGAAGAAGTAGCAATTATTGGCATGACTCACGGCATCACACTTTATGAAATATTATTACCTCGGTCTAGAGCAGTGGTTCCCAGCCTTTTTCAGGCTGCCACTCACTGGTTCTAAGGCCACGTTCCTAGTGCCTCTCACCACCAGCACCACTCACCATCACAGACATAGACCATTTTCTGCAGCAAATTCAGAGCAACAGTATTTCAGAAATAAAACTTAACCTAATTACCCTTTATTTTTATTTTATTTTTTACATCCATTGTCCCGTTTTGGTCACCCCATTATCACCTCAGTTTTCTTCAACGCCCCCTGGATCTTTTCACCGCCCCTAAGGGAGCTGTACCGCCCACTTTTGGAACTACTAGTCTAGAGACATAGCTACCTATTGTAGTGGGCGGGGACTTCTATTCCGTTTAACTCCACACATGCAAACAATTTGTACTTATTTTATAAGCCTTACAGAGATGAAAGGAAAATTCAATGCCAATAGGTTTTGGACTTAAATCACAGAAGAATGAAATTCTTACAAAGTCTTAACCAAATATTTGCCAAGTCACTGTGACAAAATCAATGAGTTAAAATCGGAAAACTGAGACGTTCATGTCTTTCTAGAATGCATTGGCAGACTAAGTGAAAGGAAAATGTTTCATCCAGAGTGTGAAAGGTTCATAGTTTCTGCTAGTTGAGATCATTGCTCTTGTTATACGTCGCTTGCTTCACTGACTTAACATGATCATTATTACGTAAAGGGATCTTTATCCCCTTGCTGTGTTAGTATGTTTCTCTTTGGATAATTTGTGCAGTGTGTTGAGAGCAGTCGGGAGTAAGTAATCAATGAATCATATTTAAATATTACAAGCAAACAAGATGAACTGAATAAGTTTGTAGGTCCCATCCAGTATTCGATTAAATAACCTTCGAGAACAACACGGACATTTGTCAGCTCATGCTTGTTAGGAATATAGATAAAACGCAATGTTCTAATAAATGCATCAAATCTAGCTAATAGTTTATCTAATTTGAAAACGTCAATAAACGGTTGTAATCAAATATTACAGCAAAATACGATTAATCTCACATAGGCTAATCTCTTTGTTACTCAAACAGACACGAAGCAGCGAAGAGAAGATGAAAAAAATAATACCGCCCCCGTATAATAAACAAGTGTCTTGTTCTTAAATTAGGATTGGATGAAATAGACTCAGGAAACTTTATATACTCTACTAAGATTCAAAAAATCGAACATTAAGCATTATATATGGAATTTTTCTTTAAAACACGAGGCAATAAATTATGAACAAGAAATGATAATGAGGGAATATTCCACTGTCTATGTTTTATATACACATAATCCTATTTTCTGATTTTTTTATGTGATGTTTTAGTTGCGCATAAAAAAATTCATTCCATTAAGAAGCAATAAGAAAATGATAGGCGGTAGCTAGGTATTACCGTGTATGGATGTATGTGTGCGTGAGTGTAAGTGTGTGCATGTATGTGTGTATGTGCATATATATATATATATATAAATGTGTGTGTGTGCGTCTGTTTGTGTATGGTGTGTATGGAAGACATTATAAGGGAAGTTCGTCAGGATTTATTAGTTTTGTGTAGTGGTAGAGGAAAATGAAATATTTTGTGAGTTGAAGAAATCTATGGAAACCTAGAAGTATCATTATGTGTAAAATAAAAACAAGTTTTATATTGATCTCTAGCATTGATACAAGGACAAGCGTTTGTTGCAGAAGGGCATCGTTGATGGAAAGATTCAATCTCAGTTACTTATTTTACACACAGAAGAGGTATGAAATTGAGAGACAGTCGATTCTGTCGGTACTTAAACTCTTAATGAAAAGGGAAGAACATATATAGTATAAGGTACTTCACTACTTCTTTTTATTTTATTTTATTTTTTGGTTTTGCTTTAATGGTTTAGTAAGAAGGAAATGGAGTGGCTCCATTATATGCACAGGACCTCCCAAACTGGCCAGACTAATGCAGGTAATGTTCAGTTTAGAAAGCAGACAATCGATGAGAGGAGAATTCTAGAATGTTGACACATTAGGAAAGGATTGAATTGGGCAGTGGTGAATGTGGGGCTTGCGGATGGAGACTAAAGACTAATATGAGTGATGTGAGGAGAGATATAAGGGTGATGGGTAGTTTTGGGTGGTGGTAGTATGTAACCAGCTAGCTTCGCAGATCGGGAGCCATTGTAATAGTAGCAAAAAAAAGAAAAAAAAAAGAGTGGAGATACATCGCATCTGAAGACTTAGTTACATAAAATATAGGTTGAAACTTGTTGTGTTTTGATGACGGCCTTCCATATCAGAGGTGGGAAACAGGAAATTGTTATGAAAGCATTCCTGTCATGACCAACTCATCTTTTTTCTAGGCTAGTATTTCTCGGACTACAAGTCTATCGAATGCGTCCTTATATTTATTTTAGGAAACTCTCGTGTAATGAACTCATAGATACAGACTCATTAGTTCGTGTGTAAATCGATGATCAAAGACACTCCCACCATGACTATCTAGTTTTTTTGTTGGCCAGTAAATTCACAACTGCATCATTATCCAGTTCGTTCTTGTTTACACTGTATAGCGTGATGAAAAGGATTATTTGTTGCTTTTTCTAACAGGTCGAATAATTGTGCAAAAGTTCCTTCATTGGCAATATAGAATGTCATGCAGGTATAACACTGACTTTCCGGACACTGATGGGCTGGCACCGCTTATAATCCGCACTAATTTGCAAGCAACAACTCCTGCGGCCGCAAGGCCAGTTTACGGATACTTTGGCACAGACTAGTACCTTGCACAGTACAGTATAAATAAACATGTATCATATATACTAATATACAGGTATCGAACAGACTACGACAGGCATTAAGAACCAGTATTAGTTGTAGTATTGTCGTATCAGAAAAGGAACAGCATAGCATACTTGTTTACCTAGAATATCTGTAATAGCGTTTAACTAAACTAATTCGAGTAGGGAACAAAACGATAAAGATGATTAACAGACAAATTTTGTTAACTGAACTGGTATAATCGGGAGTCTTAACCAATGGACACAGTAACAAATTTATTGTCCGAGTTGTCCATTCCTTATTTCTGGTTAAGAGCTCCAGAGATTTAATAAAAAAAATCTCATTGGTTGCTGATTATTATTTCCTTCAAGTTGTAGCACAAACACGTTTACACACACACACACACACACACACACACACACACACACACACACACAATATATATATATATATATATATATATATATATATATATATACATGCTTCAGTGGCTTTACATTATGAGTGGAACAAAATTCAATTTTTTCTTATCTCTAGGCTGTCACATTGTTCTTCTCATCGTTGTTGTCATCATGATTCACACAACAACGACAATGATAGTTATGTACGTCTCATACTCTGCCAAGGCCTCGTTAGTCACATTCTTCAAGTGGAAGTGGTTGTCTTGAGGATACTTAATACAGTGAATATTTCTACAATGTCCTTCTTCACAGAACAGCAAAGCAGATTTTGAAGAAGGGAGCAATCGACCCCAGTATTTGATGCGTATTTTATTTTATCGATCCCAGAAGGATGAAAAACTAAAATGATCATCTGCCGGATTTGAACTCAGAACGCAAGCTAACCGAAATAAATGCAGCAAGGTATTTGTCCGATGCTCTAACGATTCTGCTAATGGACCACACTATCGTTTCGATTATAGAAAACAAAATCTTCAAAGAAAAAAAGCCTCAGTTTGCCAGCTCAAAAGCAGGTCGTATTGGTGGTCAAATGATCTATGGTTCACATTTTAGCTCTGGCTCTGAGTTGTTCCTGTGATAAATACATTTTACTCTAAATAAACCACTATATATAATGATAGATCAATGTGACGGGAGTGACTGGTCGATACTAACGACTGGTTAATCTATTTTATCGACCCCAGGGGTAATAAAGGCAAAATTACCCTCCGCAGGATTTAAACTCAGAACTTAGAGAACCGACACAAATGCCACAAATTATTATGGCCCATGCTCTAACGATTCTGCAAATCCACGATCCTATTGTGTAGTAATAATTGTTTCTGATGTAGGCAATCGGCCAGCAGTTTTGGAAGAGGTGGGGGTTAATCGATTAAAATCAACCTCAGTTCTCGCCAAGTACTTATAAACCTCGAAAAGATGGAAGGTATAGTTGATTTCAGACAGATTTGAACTCAGAACATAAAGTGAAAGAAGAAATGCTGCAAGGTATTTTGTCCGACGTTCTAACGATTCTGTCAATCCACCACCCTTTATAGTAAGATGGTTTCAAATTTTGGCAGAGGGTGAGCAAATTTTGAGAGAAAGGGAAGTCAATTACATCGACTCTAGTTCTTGACTGGTATTTATTTCATCGACTCCGAAAGGATGAAATGCAAAGTCGACCTCAGCAGAATTTGAGCTGGGGACGTAGAAACAGACGAAATGCCGCCAAGCATTTCGTCCGGCGTGCTACTGGTTCTTCCAGCTCACCGCCTTACCCTTTTCAGTCATAATAATTCCTTCAGCCTAAACATTTAAATCTCACTTGGCTTAGTCCATCTAACCGTAAATAGGTTTCATGCTAAAAGATAAAATATTTAATTAATTAATGAATCTTTCTTTCTATTTTATTCTCCGGCTCACTTCTGATAAGCTGTCTTTTTGTGACCTAATGCTACCAATGCTACTCTTGTTTTATTCTCAGTTCATTTGCGCTTCAAACACAGTATTTTTGTTTTTGCATTAAACTCGAAAAGGAGAACACGAAGAGTTAAGAAGAAATAACGTAAAGGCATCTCGTCCGGCACCTTAGCAGTGCTGCTAATCCCCTGTCCTAGACTTCTGCATTATTTGTCGATTCCTAAAAGAGAAAAGTCAAAGTTGTCCTCGACTGGATTTAAACTAAGAAGGGAGCCAGGACAAGGTTAAATTAAACATTAAAGTCAAGACATATGTATTAATGAGGTAATCGGCTGATACGTCTTATCAATAGACATTTACTCTGATGTGTTTTTGAGTTTTCCAACATTTTTCAAACCATGTGAGACAAACTCACACTGCCTCAGTGATCAACTGTATTATAATCACCATTATCTTCGATGGTAGACTCCATATGAATTCACAGCATTAATCTAAAATCTAGTAATTAATTTTGCAACATAGTAACTCTGTTATTTATGCGTTTATTCTACTTCCAGGTTAATTAAAAATATTTGAGAACATTGTACATTTCGAATTTGTTTTAAATTGGTTTTTCAACCACTACCGAATTAGTTGTTAAAATAGCAATCATGCTTAATCAATAGGTGATAGTTAACATATATTGCTTTCTGACACCCATAGAATAACAAGCCATTGACATTACTGACAGGCAAAGAAACATAATTGCGTTTATAGACGTTTGGGTCACAGAACAGAATAAAACAGAATTCTAGTGTAAAGCATAAATTTACAATTTCAGCAAATTTATAGTTACATCTGAAATATTAGTCTTTACTATAAACACAGTTGTTAAGATAACAAGAATAAAGCTTATTGAGCAGCCACAAGGAGCTCACATTTCTTTCTAGTGGTAGAGGATTCTCCATCGGTATCGACGATGAAGTAGGCATTAAGCTGTTGCGAATTCTTACCCGAGAAATTAACGTGTATGATAATTAGTTCCTCTAAAGTAATTCTCAGCACGAATCAGCGTAGCATAATGCAACAAGGCTGGTCTTTTGAATCGCAGGTGCAGTCCAGAGAGAAAGATATGTATCTATCTCAGCGCTGGTACTTTAGTTATCGACGGCGAAAGGATATAAGGCAAAGTTGATCTCGGAGGGATTTCAATTCAAGGCGCAGAGACGGAACAAATACCGTGCAGCTTTTTATCCGGATATGCTAACGATTCTACAATTAATCGCCTTCATAATTCTAGTTCACATCCTTAGTTACTTTCCAATTAACTTAATCAGAAATGCCAAAATGGATTTATGATATATGGCCACAGTGAACATTACAAAATGTAACTGCGTTATTTATGTGGCATTTCATTTTAAATTCCACCAGTTATCTCTGGTTTCTGTTTCATGAAGCGGTTAGGATGCTGATCGAGATGGGGCTCATATTTCTCGAGGAAGAGTTTAACTTAACACCTCAGATTTATAAATTTACATACGAGCTGAGCTCGATTGACCTGCAAATAATAGCAGCCAAATTTCCCTCATATCACTCCACCTAGTCATAAGAAAGAGAAACCATATTGAATAATGAAGTTTTAGATACACTGCTTGAGAATAAGATGAGATGGTCACAAGTAGAACGATTTTGACTATAGGCATGCACCTATCAGAGTTCACCTGGGGCTAAATGTCAACAACGACAAATCCTTCTTTATTGCATTATGACTGTTTGTTCAATATTTTATTTTCGACGCTTTTCCCTCACACTTCACGTCCATCTGAGATCCATAAATTTACAACGAAAGTTAATTTTACTGACTTCGTTTACACATTCTTCTATGAGCAGTTATATAGAGACCCTTTTAGCAAATGCCGATCATGCATTTACACACGTAGATGCAGGCCAGAGTATGATATTTGTGAGGAAGATTAGCAAAGGAAGGCTGCTGGTTGAGGCTGATACTGCTTGGCAACAGTTTACTGAAAGCATCACCTGCGTTGCTATGAGACTGCAAAAAGCTGCAACAGATACTGTAAAATCACGTGACTCGATCCTCTAACAATTCCACTAATCCACTACCCTAGATTAATATGTTTTGTTTTGTTAAATCTACTTCTAACGGCTGCAAGGTAGAGGTTCGTAGCTTAGTAGTTAAGATGCTGCACTCATAAGCATAAGAATGAGGTTTAGATTCCTGGATCTAGCGATACGTTGGATTTATGAGCAAATCCCTTCATTTCACGTTGCTCCAGATCATTCAACTATAGGCTCATAAGGCTGGTTTCTATGATTCTGTGGCGTAAATATTACCTCCGTGAACGGGTGAAAATGTATATGCGATAAGATTGGACCTTTGAAAGGATGGAAGACAAACCTGACTTCGGTGAGATTTAAACTCAGAGTGTGTAGAGTCAGAGTAAATGACGTGAGGTATTCCACCCATCACTCTGACTCTGTCAAGTCACTATCCAAGGCAACTCTGAATTGCTTGTTTGGGATTCATCCACTTTACACTGAATCAAGGAGCTTCGATGATTCTCAGAAAATATAAATTATTGATTATGTAATTCTATAAATTATTGATGTAGGAATTTCTGGTAATAGGAAGCTTGCTTATCAACCACATGGTTTCGGGTTCAGACCCATTGTGTGACAACTTCAGCTTAAGTTTTCTACTATAGCGCAAGGCCGAGCAAAGCATTGTGAGTGAAACTGAAAGAAATCCATCATATATATATATATATATATATATATATATATATATATATATA
>NC_068987.1:31973671-31974538 GCF_001194135.2 Octopus bimaculoides | reverse complement strand
ATATATATATATATATATATATATATATATAGGTATATATGTATGCATGTATGTATGTGTGTATGTCTTGAGTTTGTCTTCTCCCGTCTGACAACCAGTGTTGGTTTGTTTGCTCCCCGTAACAATAAATTAAATACCAGGCTTATAAATAGGATCGATCTGTTCGACTAAGCCCCTCAAAGTAATACCTCAGCATGGCCGCAGCCCAATGACTGAGACAAGTAAAAGATAAGATACACTTGAAGGCAAATGGATCTTATATCGGTTTCCAGATTAATATTCCAATTGCTCTATCAACCGAACTGTCCACAGGTTGCACTATAGCATAAGTAGCCGAGTATTCCACAGACATCTGTACCATAAATGTAATCAGGTTATGTATTTAAGTTACAGGTATTGTGCTTCAGATGATATCAGCGTTGTTTCCAACAATTCACTTTTACTTAAACGAAATCACTACTATCTCTCTCTCTCTCTCTCTCTCTCTCTCTCTCTCTCTCTCTCTCTCTCTCTCTCTGTCTTGTTACTCGTCCTTCGCCTCTCACCGTTACTACTACTATCTCTCTCTCTCTACCTCTCGTTGCTCACATTTATTCTACTTCCTTCCCTTCTTTTCCTTCTGCTACTCTTACTCTCTCTCTTTACACAACCTTGGTCACGTGTGTCCGGCTGCTATTTCTTTTCGTTCTTGGACTCCCCAAGCTCGCACGTACTTCTTTGCCCCTCCTGTTCGTGCTTCACAGCGTTCAATACATACACACTTCACGTCTGGCTGTACAGCCTTTTTGCTTTTTTGTTCATTCACCGTTTCGTTTTCCTGTCTCGTTTTCCGTCCGCCACTACCCTCCATGAAAATAATTTAATTTG
>NC_068987.1:31964545-31971798 GCF_001194135.2 Octopus bimaculoides | reverse complement strand
ATATATATGTATATATATATATATATATATATATATATATATATCTGTTGTAGCAGACGCCCCTAAGCGAGAAGTAGGCTGGTCCACAGTGGAGTCGGTCGGCGAAGGTACGCCGTTCGGACCAGTCCCGTAGAGACGACGAAATACGTCGTCGTCATGGGACATATCAATGGCGATGAGGGATCGGACAATATCACCACTGGGGCATATCATATATACACACACACACACATAAATAAGTATGTATACACACACAAACACACATATGTATATATATACCTTCTTTCCTACCTATGCATATACATACATACATACATACATACATACATATATGCATACATACATGGATACATACAAAAACACACAGTGATGTATGTTTCTAGGCAAGTGAGAGAAAATGACTTAAGTATTCAGAATCCTTTATCTTTCCCCAAGCTTCTGTTTAAAAATATAAATAAAATTAGGACTAACTTTCTCTCTGCTTTTATACTTTTTAAATACCGTGTGTTGGTTTCGAAGGGTATCATTAAATATATATTTCTTTGGATATTTTTCTCCTACTATTTTAGAAAATTACAGTGACTGCTAATTATAGTGTCAGCCAATTAAGATTAATTTCATCTATAATTCTAGCGTATAAGATCCCCTGTATAGAATTCATGCAAGTATTCCCTATTTAGTGTACATGTTGTAGTCGTTAGCAACTGTCAGTAAGCTTGGTGAAACGTAAATTATATATCACAGCACAATGTCGCTATATTTCATGTTGCTTTTGGAAGTAATATGATGGCAATCGTTCGCAGGTCAAGGAAAGACGTCTACTTGGCGGCAGATGTATTAGCGTGGGGATCTTTAGTGTGGAATCAAATGATGTATACATTCCCCTGAATGGCTTCAACATATTGGTTTCCTCTTTTGGCACAAGGTTAGTAATTTCGGGAGAGGAAGTAAATCGATTACATCGACCTCAATGCCCAACTAGTACTTATTTTACCGACCCCGTGAGGATAAAAAGTAAAGACGACTTCGGCGGATTTTGAACTAAGGACGCAAAGAAGGACGAAATGCCGCTAAAGATTTTCTCGGCGCGGTAACGACTGTACCAGCTCGCCGTGTTGAGTGGCTCCAACATATTAACAGGAGATTGAGAGTTTTATATAAAACTGAAAATTAACAAAATCCTCTTCAAATAGACATTATGTACGGAGGGGAATTATAACTTTATAGTTTCTGATTGTGTGAAGCGGATGAGCGAGAATTTTATGTCAATTAAGTTTTCCAGAAGAGAATACAAATCATTAAGTCAAATAGAATACAAGAGAATACAAGAGTACAAGAGAATACAAATCATTATTAGTAAATGAACATCATATACTTGTTAAGCATGAATAGTTGGTTTAGTTGCATAAAAAAATCATCGGAAAAATTGGTACAGAAACTTTATATAAAGTAAACTATAGGATCCGAGAAAACTGGTGAAAACCAATGTTGGAAAATTATATTTAAAAAATATTTTCAAAAGTGGAATAAACTGATTTACTGTGAAGAATGATTCATCGTCTGAGAGTGATGTACCGAACGTAGGTACCGAATGAATAGACAGGAATTAATGAGGGAGATGGATGGGTGGAGGAGACAAAATGGGAGAGGTCAAGAGAAGGGAAGACATCCTAGTGATAAATAAGAAAGCTCACAATTTTAGTAAGAAGGAGTTTAGTTAGAGAAAAATCAAAGGAAAGGAAATCAAGGTTAGGAGAAGGGAGGAAAAATTATATAATAAGGGTTATATGTCAGTAATGATGTTAATGAAGGAGAAATTGACTAATAGAATGAAAGGCGTTCATTAATAACTTCACACGAGGAAATTTCTGGGGTGAACATAGAGCGAACCATAATACATTTCTATGTCCGAGTGTACACGATTGAGTTAAATATGATTGTACTCATACATATTTCATTCAACGCAGCATTATGAACCTCGTATTATCTACTGCATAGGTAACATATATGATACCATACCTTGATGTTGTGTGAACTGAGATCCCTGTTGATAGGCCCTTGATATCAAATAAAGTGTTAATCACTTACGATATGCAATTAGTAACTCCAGTTCGCTGTAACAATTGGATTTATTGAGAATATAAACAGATTGGCTGCTTAATTTTCTGGGTTTGTTCAAATTGATGCAGACACCTCTGATGAGAACGCAATAAGGTTTGAAAATTGATTGAGGCTGTTCATCATAGTTTCAGTCAACAGATAAATAACTAAATTTGTCCAATGTATTTATCTACTACATAGGTTACACACACACACACACACACACACACACACACACACACACACACATATGTATGTATTGTATGTATGTCTCATAGTCTCATATCTTTAATTATTATAAATCTTCCACTGAGGAGGGAGCCGATTTCCAACAAAGATACAAGGCTCCTTGTTTGTGGTGTAGTTAACTCAGACAAATTCACACTTGGAACTTGAGAAAAGTTTTGCATATTTTTACTGTTCCACTCACAGATTGCCCTTGTAATGTACAAATCAGCCGGTCAGTTTCTCTTTCTGAAAATCCCAGTTTTTCCTTTAAGCATTTACTAAGAAAACTTAGTGCTCCAATTATTATTGGTATGGATATGAATTCACAGTCTGGATATAGAAGCTGGAGGTTTCGAAGTAGTTACCCATAGATATCCTCTTTTTCTTTGATTTTCAAAAAGATATTTATATCTGCGGGACAGCTAACCACTATGATGGAACATACCTTTGCCCCTCTGTCCCAAACAACAATATCCGGCCTGTTATGCTTACATTTGACAGAAGTTTTGATGGGAATATTCCATCAGTATTCCTTGAGTTGGTGTTTATGAATGTATTCCCAAACAGAGGGATTTTCTAAGCGTATTTCAGGACAGACTTTTTGCAGATGGCATCGTAAATAGTTTTAGCAATAACATCGTGCCGCATAGAGAGGTAGTACCGTGACGACATTTTAGGACAGCTGCTAATCACATGCGTAATGTCTTCCACAGAAACATGACATAGCCTACACATGCGGTTGCACCTTGGGATTACAAGAGCGTCACTGTCTTTCTTCTTCACCAGGTACTTTGTGGCAATCTCCTGTTTCTGGATTGCAAATGCATAGCCTTCAAAGTGTGATGTGATGTAGTGGTCTTGTGTCCAAGAGAGGCTGCGTTTTGCGTCAATTCTACTGCCTTCTTCAAGTTTCCGGGCAACATACCCATGCATTCTTTTTGTATGCTGAGTGCTTTCCATCCAGGTCTTCTCTGAGGTAAGAGAGCCCAGCTGACTTGGGGCTGTATAAGAGATCATCAGGAAGAGAGTGTTTCTTGAGGACTTCACTACCAACCCGTACAATGTTGCTCACTTCACTTTTCAGGAGTGCATTAATGTATTTATTTTTATTGCTGTTGTATGTATGTATGTATGTATGTATGTATGTATGTATGTATGTATGCATGCATCTATGTATGTATGTATGTATGTATGTATGTATGTGTGTATACATGTATATAATTTACTAATCACCATTGTTAATAAACATTTTGGATACAGATAGTGAGGCGCTATGTAAGTTTTATCACTAACATGTTATGTTTTGTTCTATGAAATCTTTAGCGCTGAATATATATCCTGAGGTGAATTTTTTCAGCACTAATATAAAAGGAACAATCTGGCCGGAACTAACAGTCCCTGATTCACACACACACGCACACACACAGACACGCGCGCACATGCATGTATGTATATATTATGGTCCATACGTCTCAATGAGAGGACCTCTCAAAACGAATATCAGCGTTCTAACAAAACATCCACATAAAGTTAAACATAAAGATTGCCTTTTGGTATTAACAATGCTACCCTCGTTATATATATATTTTTATATATATATATATATATATATGTGTGTGTGTGTGTGTGTGTGTGTATGTATGTATATATATATGCATGTATGTATATATATATGTACATATGCATGTATATATGTATCTATGTGTGTATGTGTGTATGTATGTATGTGTAGGAAGAGAGATACACAGATAGAGAGAGAGAGAGAGAGAGAGGGGAGAGAGAGAGAGAGAGGGGAGAGAGAGAGATAGGTATAGTCAGTTTGCATATACGAAAGTATACGCTATTGTTATTTATTTCGATGTTGATCTGCCATGTCTTACAATCTCACCACCGTTATAATGCTTTATGACCGAAGAAAAATAACACGAAAGAATATGATTTACTACATTCATTGGATGAAACACCAAGGACAAACATAGCTAAAGTAGATGAGGTCGGTAGGTAGAAGCCTTAGTGATTTCGTCAAAGATAGACCGATATAATATCAAGTCGGAAAAGTAATGACAATTTAGTAAAAAAAAAAAGACCACATAAAGAATATCCTTGATATCTAACATTATAAATGGTATACAGAGGAATGAATTTCTCTCACGGAGATTATTGATACCAGAAAATGTATAAAGCAAACAATATTATAAGAGGGAGATCATTCAAATGGTAGTAATTGGGTAAAAGATAAATAGGAGTTGATATAAAATAAATATATATCTAGATTAAGTAGACTCGTAAAATAATATATATACGTACATATATACATATATGTGTGTGTAAATAGATAAATAGATAGATAGATAGATAGAGAGAGAGAGAGAGAGAGAGAGAGGAGAGGGAGAGAGAATGAGAGACAGTAGGCAGTATCCACCATTGTAGTGAAAACAGAAATCGAAGAATTATTGCAATCAATAGAAAGCATGCAAGATGGATGGACAATCTAAGGAGTTGCTATTGTTTGGTGATCATCAAAATACGTTACATAATAAATATACATTATGTAACATATATATATCTTACAAATATATCGGAATGATTTATGATTTACTGAGTTACTATCATTATTGTTTTTGTTGTTGTTGTTGTTACTTCTGTTGTTGTTGCTTGCTGCTGCTGCTGATGTTGTTATTAATGCGACGAGCAGGCAGAATCGTTAGCATGGCGGACAAAGTGCTTAGCGATATATCGTCTGTCTTTACGTTCTCAGTTTAAGTTATTCCGACGTCGACTTTGCTTTTCATCCTTTCGGGCTCGGTAAAATAAGTACCAGTTGAGCAATGAAGTCGATGTAATCAACTTACACCCTCCCCCAATTCCAGGACTTGCGCCTGTAGTAGAAAGGATTATTATTATTATTATTATTATTATTATTATTATTATTATTATTATTATTATTATTATTATTATTATTATTATTTCTGCCTTAGCGAAGGCGGAGGTATTGTTTTCAGTCGTGTTTGTTTGTTTGTCCGTGGACAAGATATCTCAAGAACTGCTGGATGGATTCAGATGAAACTTTCAGGGATGTCTGACCTCGTGACTGGTACGAACTGATTAGACTTTGGGATCAATCCGGTCCCGGACAAGGATTCTAGATTATTTTTCCTGTCCTCTTTTTTTTTTTTGTTACTTAATTTTTGAGAGCGGTTGCGTTCATTTTTAGTATTCTCGTTTGTGAGAGCAGTCGAGTTTATTTCAGATATTCTCATTTTAAAAATCATCTCTAGCTAATCGTTGAGAGGACGTCGGCGTTGTCGCTTGTGTTGTTTTTCGAATCATCTGATTCCGAGCTGTGTTAGAAGTGTGTTTGCTCCATGTGAATTTTGTTGCATTGTATTGTTAATTTACTGAATTGTTGAACTGTTATTAACTGGAATTGTCGAAATTGTTGTTGTTAACTGGCTTTTATTATTTCTTCCCCATTTATGGGTGAAATTATGAATAATACCGTCATGGAAAGTAAACCGGCGGGCAGTTACGCTGCGGTGACTGACAAAGGCCTGTCAGTGGAGGTACTTCAGGTCCAAGAAATCCAATTAAAGGAGAAGAATTTTAAAAAAATATAACGGTTTGCTGAAGAAGGCGGGGGACAGCCTGAGGTTGACGCCCCCTAAAGAAATACTTGAAAAAAAAAAACTGAAAAAAGGACAATTATTTATAGAACGTTGAATGTGGCAACGAAAAATGTTGAAGTAGCAGCGGAGGAAGCGGTAGAGGAATGTCTACGAGAGATAAAGGATATAATGACATATTACACCAGAGGAAGGAAATACAGCACAGTGAGGGTGCACTTCGTAAGCGAAGAAGAAGCAAGGAAATACTCCACTGTGCCTTTGAGATCAGCAAGTGGGCACTTCAACCTACTTACTTGGCAAACGTGCGGCCAGAGTAAGAATAAGTAGAGTGCCCCCAGAAATTGATGAGGCGTGGCTGGTGGCAGCCATCCTCTATAACACAGAGAAAGACACTCAGGTATTGAAAATATCGAGAACGACGGAGGTGAACTGGTGGGGGTGGGGAAGGACGAAGAGCTAGTGCTACCAGATGAGACAAGATTAAGAATCGTGGTTGAAGGGAGACCCCCCGGTATGTTATATATGTGGGGTAAGGGGACACATGAAAGCAAAGTGTCCCCAGAAACACGAACAGGAGGAGGCGGATAAAGAGCGCCAGGAAGAAGAGGGCGCAACAGCGGAGGAGGAGGAAATGGTGGGAAAATATACAATGGTACAAAGAAAGAGGAGTAATGTGGAATCTCCACCTAAAAGCCCGAAGAAAAAAAGAAAGGCAAAGGAGAACAAGAACGAGAAAAGAAGGAATGAGGAGCCAAGCGAGGAACGAACAGAAAGACCGTTGCCTTCAACTAGTAAGGAGGCGCAGGACGGAAGAAGAAGAGACATGAAAGTGAGAAGGAAGGACAAACAGATACGGGAATACCAGCAACAGAGGAAGAGAGTGATGAAGAACAGCAAAGAGAGCCACCGAAGGGAAAATATGAAAGAACTATGATAAGTTACAAAAAAGTGTAGAGATAGAAAAGAAAATTTCAAAAATGAAACATGTAATAAGGGTTAAATTGGCTGACAGTGGGTCCATCGAGATGAGAAAGCGGTGCTGTTGGGGGAAGAAAGAGCAAGAAGGTTGCAGGAAATATTTGGCGACAGGATAGTGATGACAGGAATTCGATTTCGTTACCATGATTTGCCACCAGTGGTAATATTTGACGATTTGAGGGAATTTTTGGTGTGACACTGTGTGGATTTTTAAACAAAAGGAAAACTAACAAGATACAAGACTGATAAGTGCACACTTTATTTAAAAACAGTAAAATGAAACTACTTGCTTATGTGGGGCAAGTAAGTCATTCCATCTTC
>NC_068987.1:31958532-31964332 GCF_001194135.2 Octopus bimaculoides | reverse complement strand
GTGCTTTCACTTCACTACCGAGCGCAGCTCTGTGCGCCTTGGGTATGTGCTGTGGTTTGCTGTGGTGCTCTTATGGTTACTGTATTGAAAGTGTTTTGCGTAGGATATGTGCAGTGCCCAGTAGTGCAATTTTCTGTATGTTATATATATTTGTAAGTCCTGGTGTTTTTGTTATGTATTTGTCTGAATATTTTTTTATTATACCTAAGGCACCTACTATGATAGGAATTGTTTCTGTTTTTAGATTCCACATTCAAGTTACCTCTATTTCCAGTTCTTTGTATTTTGAAAGTTTTTTCCATTTCATGGATTGACAGTCACAGAAAGGGGGAATAAAGGCGAATGCTTGGCGAAGAAAAAAATTCAACTTAACTGTCCCGCTAACATGGATTACTATGCAGGCCAGTCACGTTGTAAGGTTGGATAGCTGTACACAATGGAGAGATAAGTGGGTTTCATGATATAGATCCAGGCAGGGATAAGTTATGTGTGTTCAGGTTGGCGATGAGAGTAAAGTAAACAACAAATGTAGTTTGGCCAACACGTGGGTGGAAATGTGACGAATAAGAAGATAATGTGAAAGTCTGAGGACAAGGAGGATCATGTAAAGTTGACAGAGGTAGTCCGAGTTAAGACCGGAACAATCTGGTCTTAATCAGGGAAGCAAAAGAATCAGCAACAGGCCATGTAATTCACTAAACTGCCTTTTACTCTTCTGGTGGCTGCTTTCTAGAAGCACTGTTCTTTATTATTTTATTCATTTATTTGAACGGTCTCTTTCGTAGTGTGATTTTACCTGTATACCTGTAATTCCCTTGATTGAGAGTCACTTTGAGGGTTACTTGATATAAAGGTTGGTTCTAGGAGAAAAGGCATTCAACAAATCACTTATTTGTCTCAGTAAGATCAGCTTAAACTCGCACAAGTTAATTTCTAGAGAAAATTCATGAGAGCGGTTAAAAGGAGACTCCGAGAAGGAATTTGGTGATTTAATGTGATATATGATGGGAAGACTACTAACAGGTCTAGTAAACATCTCTGTCGTTCAAAGTAGAACGACTTATTATTGATGTAATTGTGGTAGACTCACTAATATAATACTCATTAACAGTTTTGATCATAAGTTTAATTGATAATACTAACAGCTTTGATCATATGTTCGATTGAACAGACCTGTTATGGCTAACTAGATCATTGTTTAATGTGTTCTTTTTTAAAGATAGTAATATGCGAATGTGTTCATCTTTTTTTTATGACAGTAGTATGTGATTTGATGAAATTTTGCTGCTATTTCTAACGTATCGAGTGACTGCATGAAGGTTCTATTTTGTTGGTTTGCGATTGTAGTGAAGGTTTGCTCGTTATTCCGGAGGATTACTTTTGATGCAATTTAGAATGTCTGTGTATCTAGAGACTGCACAGTCCTCGCTATGCAAGTAGTAATACAGTAAAATAGAAAACAAGACAGATTTATGAAATGATTTAAATGTCAAAACATCTTCCTTACCGTTCTTTGTCTTGAAAGTTCGTCATTGGGAATGATCTTTTGGCACCGACACCTCGACATCTTGGTGCATATATATACTTCCTGAAAAAGAAAAGAAAAAGTAATGATTTATAACATAGATTCAAAGCCTCAAATTTGGAGGGTGGGTTATAATAGCACTTCAGTAACCTATCGATCCAGGAAAGATAAACAGCACGAACGTATATATAAATCTGTGAAGTATAACTCTTTTATCATTATTAAGTCTGAAGAACCGGAACACAAGGAACACAGTAAATGATAATGGCGAGAATGTTGACCCTTGGGGTGGCCACAGTTTTTGACTGTTGGTGTAAGAATTGTGGACGGGGATTTAGCACGTGTGAGGAATTTTTTAAGGGACTTTGATTGTCTTTTCTGATTATTTTGTGTATTTCAAATGCTTGTTTTATTTTTGGGTTTTGTTTTAGAAGTGGGATGTTCTGGTGAGTTATATTGTAAACCTCTATGTTACTTGGTTTGTGTGTTGCAATAAAGGGCAGATTATTGGATGCATCTGGAGAGGTTTTTTTTATAGTTCTTCGATTTTTATTGTTTTGACACGTTCTATTCCGTTGTCTATGAGCATTAATGGATATTGTTTTTAAGTAGTATTGTTTTTAAGTAGTACTTGTTTTAGTTCCTGGAGTCTTTTATTGCGAGTTTCAGGGTTTGAGACAATTGTGCAGATTCTTCTTGCTAGATTGAAGGAGATATTCTTCGTGTCTTTGGGATGGCATGAAGAGAATAGTAAGTATTGTTTATAATCTGTCTGTTTGTAGTGAATATCTGCTTCGATGATTTTATCTCTTTTGATGATTAGTATATCCAGGAATGGTAGTTGAGTTTTATTATATTCCATGGTAAAGTTAATATTGTTTATGCTATTGATTAGATTTTTGAAATCTATAAGTCGTTCAAATGTCTACGTCCATAGGATTAGGCAGTAATCTAAGTAACGTTTCCAGTTTTCTAGTAGATATTTGTGGAAGTTCAGGCCATATATTAATTTAGATTGTTCATATATCTGGACCTCCATACAAACGACTCCTGTCCACTCTTCCACCAGACAGATTAAATTTGGTCTGTCTTGATTATAACTAAACTAGTTCACTCAACCATATTGACCCTCTTTTTAGGCGCAAAATATACTGTCGCATGACACTAACGCAATGACGTAGCGAGAAACGTACAAAAAGTTATAAACTTAATAATATGTTCATTCTCTACAAGCACTTAAGAGAAAACATTCAGAGCATTGATTATTTGGACTTGTTCAGTCAACTGTATCAGTCTTAACTTACGATGCCAAACATTGTCACTTGATACTAACACACGGACGTAGTGGGAACCTACAAAAATTTCTAAGATCAGTCATGTGACTATCCTCTACCAATCAAATCCTATTCAAAACAGACTAATTTGAGCCATGACCTCCCTATAAAAACAGGGCAAACTTTAAACACTTGTCAGAAACAAGACAGCTGTGACATAAGCGACGTCTTTCTATTTGAACATTTTGAAAATCAGTGTAAACTGTGAAACCGGTTAAAGCTCAAATATTTTAATAAAAATATTTTAACTATTTTCAGTGCATTTTCAACTTCTATTTTTCCTATATATATCTTGTATAACAGTCTTTCTCTATCTCTCGCTTTTATATGACTGTAATTTATACATCTCCTACATATTGGAAAGTATTTTGTACTAAGTTTTGAATGCTAGCAAATAAACGAAAGTATTGACAGTGGATTGAGAGTAACGTTGAAGTGTTACTTAGTTACGTCAGAATGCATTTTGTGGGTAGGCTTTGCTTTTCATCTTTGTGGTTCCGATAAAATCAAATGTCAATGAAATTCTGTGCTCGATATAATTGACTGTTCCGTTTCGAAATTTGTGTGAATTCCTGCCTATGTTAGAAATCTATGCAAAATCGAGAGAATAGAATCTTGCCATGTCTGCTTTGTGCTTATAGACTTGTGAGGTCAAAGAATATCTGAATTTTCAAGACATTTAGGCTGAGTGACGAAGACTCCACCTTGAACAGGAATTCAACTTTTTTCAGGGTTAGCCTGCAAGTGCCACTAACACTCATTTTAGCTTAATGTATTGAGGCCGTATCAAATAAAATGTTTTGCTCATCAATACAATATGCCGTTTTGTCCTAGGTAGCAAATCAATAACTCTGCGATCGTGAGCCCAATACTTTAACCAGTAAGCCACACACACACACACACACACACACACACACACACACACACTCACAAAGAGCCAAAAAATACAAACTAAGATTTGTAATAAAATTTTTGCAAATAAAGACAAAGCGTTTTAATAAAACTTCAATACACCATTTTCAACATTCTAGTCTATTCTTTTATTCATTATTTGATTAAAGACAATAAAAGAAAAAACAAACATAAAAATATAACTTGCTGTTAATTAATATGAAAGTTCATTCTAAATAATAAACCCCCCCAAAAAATTAAAATAAAAAATAAAAGCAAGCAAAAAAAATGAAAGCAAAAAGAAATTCTTTGGCTTTTAGCACTGATTAAACGAATATCTGTCGTTTAATGAAACAAACTTAGGCGTGTAGAATTTTAAAAACACATGTTTCAGAGAAGACATTGATAGGGATGGAACTTAACCGCGATTCACTTCACTGAGTGAAGTGATAAGTGGATGTAATAAGTCTACGTAAAATAAAAATCTTGAATAGAATGAGTTTCATTAAAATGCAATAAACCCATTGAGGAGGTCTTGAACAAAACACTCGACAACCTTCTATCTCATTAACAACCATCCAATATGTATAGCCCCGGGAATTTAGAAAGAAAAATAGAAATCAAATTCAATTTTCTTGTTGCAATAATTTGTGTGGCGTCATTTTTGTAAAATGTATGTACATACATACATGCCTACATACATACATACATACATACATGTATGCTTGTATATATGCATGTTTGTATGTGCATATACACATATTCTAGTGTCACAGTTTGTAAACGAAAACGAATGATAATATTCAAGACACGGTGTTATTCATTTATTTATTTATTTAACCTGATGATCTGGCCACTCAAGTTTGAATAAATACATAAATATTACACTTTATAGTGTAATATTTATTTTAAAACAATATACAGTATTTTCTTTTAATTCGTTTGAAGCACTGTAAGATTTGAAAATATGCTCCTGAAAAGGAAATGAAGCTATAGTACCTGACATATCGGGTAAAAATGGATATTTTAAATTTTGCGTGTATTTTAAGGGCTACATCTATTCGAAATTTTATTATTGGGAGTAATTTTATAACTGATAAAGTACTTATCATCGTATGTAAAATTACATAATAAATCTTGGTAAATCCTGATTCATGAATAAAAAAAATCGCATAAACATTAAACAGAATATGTGAAAGTTTTAATGTGTCTTATTTCTTTTTTTTCCCAATTTGCAACCCACTGTATTTCATTAGCTGATAATTTAAGTAAGACAGCTCTTTTGGGGCTAAATTGGTCGGTTTACTACTAAGTATTGAACTGAGTGGATACAACAAATTTACACACTTTCGGTGTGAATTAATTGTTAGTCAATAAAAATACAATTGTTAGTTTTTTCACCGAGAAGCGGGATTTCAGTGAAGTGAAATTCAAGCTGACTTGTTGAGAATGCCAAAACAAAACTCAAACACTGCAGTTGAACAGGTGTCTTGTGTTCCAGGAAAACAAAAGGTTAGAAGCTGGATATCAGAAGATGAGCTCAGAAGAAATGCCTCAATGCACTCTGTAAAAATAATTGAGAACCTTATTGGTTCCATAAAGGAATACATAGATAGATAGATAGATAGAAAGATAGATAGATAGATAGATAAATAAATAGATAGATAGGTAGATTTGTAAGGTGAATAAATATCAATAAATATTAAAATGAGCAATACATGAAGAACAAAGTTTGAGAAATATAGTCCTTGCATAAATCCTCAAAAATTGAATGAAATAAGAGCGCCTATATGTTTTGAACATCAATCCTTCATCAGAAAGAAGGAAGAAGAGAACGCACACACACACACACACACACACACACACACACACACACACACACACAAGTATATGTATGCATGTGTTTCCGAAGCGAAGATCCTGTGCAGCAGCAGGTGAAACTCAGAATAGCAAGAGACTGACTCGACTAAAATATGAAATATATTTTAAACTCTATTATGGTATTGAGTAATCTTTTCATCGACAGTTTACACTACATATGTATATATAT